>NC_030856.1:1820600-2120600 GCF_000208745.1 Theobroma cacao
GGGGGGGGGGGGTGGGGGTTAGTATTGGTTTTCTATGAAGTATATAGGATTAGATTGAAATGATTGTTGCTACATTGGAAGGCCTTTAGATAATTAAATTGGTAATTAACCAACATATTTAAGGCAAGTGAATGAATGGAATTTTCATACATAATAGAAGCCTAAAGCAGGCAGTGGCTACAACCACCTTCCCATTGAAAATATATTATTATTGTTAGTGTTGTAGACTGATGGCCTATTTGATTCACACGATGCACATGTTGTCACCTAACAATGTGATGGACTTGATTCACGTGTTATGCGACAAGTTCACTTTATACACTTCCTCATGGCCCCATTCACTTTGCTTCAATTAAAATTAAACTGCATCCATCCCTCAGTAAATTTTATAGAATTTTCGTTGGTCTAAAACAAACCCATATTCTCATTATTAAATATTGAAACGTCATTGATTTATGGGGTCAAAAGCCCAACTTCAGATCCCATTTTCTCCCTGACCCATCAAGAAATCCGATCCAGCTTTCGACCAATGGGCTAAACCTTTTGAGCATACAGCTTTCGGCCTTCGTGTCCATGGTGAACAGGCTTCCATTAGGTAATGGCATTATTTTGTGTCAAACGGATTAGATAAATACAAACTTAAAAAAAGGGTTTGTAGTATTGGACAATTCCTTCCTAACACCGTTCTTGTGACCCCTCCAATGGCAGCTAAGAAAAAGAAATACCGTCGGCCATGGCCACCAGCACCCAGTCCGTTCCCTTGGCTTGTTTACTCACATGGCGAAAACTATGAATACCAAACCTTTGGCACCGTGACAAACCCCAACAAGACTCGCCTGAGCAGAATCCCAGGGTTGCAAGGTAAAAAGTTTTGGACTTCATGTCATGGTTGGAGTCTTTTTTCCTGACACTTGTGGCCACCATTTCTTTCTTTGGAACCCCATGACACTGCAGAAAAGAAGACTACCATCATTGAACTTCAAAGGAACCATTCACTACTGCACTTTCTCCTCTTCTCCAAGTGACCCCAATTGCATGATCTTACTCTCGGAGAACGATGTTCCTCTGATCATATTCCTTCAGCTTGGAGACAAACAATGGATCGAGCTAAATTGTGAAAAGGAGGTGGAGAGGTGTTTAAAAGAGAGTGGAGAGCTGGTCCAGCAGGGTGATGAGAGATACAACCCACTTAGCATTATTAGCTGCAATGGTAATTTATTATATGCCGAAACATTCCTAACACCACAAAGGTTATTTCTGATCGAGAAGCTTAAACTTGATGGCACAGTCATGAGCTCATTAGGTAAGATTCCCAGGGCCCCTCGATGTATAACACAAGCTCAACGATTCTTAGTTGAACTTCAAGGCAAAATCTACTCTACAATGTTTGGACTTGGACTGATAGTGTCTGATAATGAAATAGTTGTTGTTAATGTTCATAGACTAGATCCATCCAAGATGATTTGGGAGAAAGTGGAACATGATCCGGATCTTGTGTTCTTTGTCGCCGATGTTTATGGAAATTATGCTTTTTGTTGGCAATCAATCGAGCTAGAAATCCATGAGCATCGTATACATTTTCCTTCAAATAAAAATTTATGTTGGTACAATATTAGAGATAAAATACTATCATGTTCTCGTCTTTTACTAAATATACAATCACAATATTTATCATTTTGGATTATTGTTAATCAAAGGTAAAAACTAAAGTCAATTGTTAAACAATTGTCCCTTTATGTTTTTATATTTCTATTTGTTCCATATCAGATTATACACTTTTGAAGTTGCTTCTTTTACAATGTCAATCTCTAGGGGTAAAACTTGTATAGTGTTGTAGGCCTTTGCTTTTGTAATTTGAGATATTTTCCCATAGTAGCAATGATTAAAGTCAGTTTTCTCATTCATTCTACTTAATCAAAGTCAGTTATAGATCAAGTACTGAATCTGATGATGAACAAGCCAAGACTAGATGCATTATGGCACAAGAGGAATATGCAAGAGTGCAAGTCCGAGAGGGAGAAAGCAATGTGGTAGTGGAGAAAGGAGGCAATGAAGAAAGAAAACATAATGATCTTCCATTAGATATTGCTGATGAGATTGCTGGGCGTCTCACTTTAGTTGATTAGTTGCACTTGCGCACTACTTGTACAATGTTTCGATCAGTATCCCCTCCTGTCGATTGGAAGAAGAAGGACTTGAAAGGGTTGGAGCTCCCTCCACTATCCCCATGGCTTATCTTCTTCGAGAAAGATGGTGTTTGCTCCTTGGTTGACCCAAGACATGTGTGTATATATATACATATATATATGTATATATATAAGACAATTTCAAACGAAATTAGTGAACATTTATTTTTACAACAACTGTACCCAAACCAAATTGGATAACCTTATTTTGGTTGTCAATGATATACATTGTCTACTTTTCTTCCCAAGGAAATGGACCAATCAAGACTTCATTTTCATGAATAAACCTTTTGTTTTTTGTGGACCTAATTTGTTTGACAATGAAACCAAAAAAATATTCTCGAAGCCTTAGGCTTCTTAGGACTCTACAGCTTTGAAAGTGGGACTTCCATTAGTATAGTTTGAAAGCTCAACATTCAATATCATATGAATCGCTTGAACATTAGAACAAATATAGTTTAGACTAGAAATTATCCATAACTCATCGTCTGAAAATAATTATGAAGTATTATGATTCCTCACAAATTTAAGTTCCTTTTTGTACAAGAGAAAATTAACAAACCTTAAACTCTAATAAATACAAAGATCATTTGAAAGCAAGGAAATCCTTAGAAGATTTTGCAATTATGAAATTAGTAATTTGATATCTCGATATATATATATATATTTGATGAAAATATCTTTACATTCATAATAATAAGACTTTACATGGTAAGAAAAATCAAGAGTCATATCTAAAAAATTTAGGAATTTGAATACATCATCAAGCTTGATTAGTGTCTCAAACAGATATGAAAGCCTTGTTTGGGGTTTCGGGTTTTCTTTTTTTTTTTTTGTGTAACTTAGGATATTTTTGTCATAAATGTAATGCCTTTAACTCATTATATAAATACAACCTTAATTAGGGTTTACACCATTGGACAATTCCTTCATAACAACGTTCTTGTGACCCCTCCAATGGCAGCAGCTAAGAAACAGAAGCATTGTTGCCCATGGCGACCAGCACCCGGTCCGTATCCTTGGCTTGTTTACTCGCATGGCGAAAACAATGAATCCCAAACCTTTTGCACCATAACAAACCCCAACGAGACTCACCTCAGGAGAATCCCAGGGTTGCAAGGTCAAAAGTTTTGGACTTCATGTCATGGCTCGAGTCTTTTTTCTGACACCGGTCACCGGCAATTCTTTCTTTGGAACCCCTTTACACTGCAGGAAATAAGACTACCATCATTGAACTTCGAAGGAACCATTCACCAGTGCACTATCTTCTCCTATCCAAGTGACCCCAATTGCATGATCTTCCTTTCGGCAACCTATGTTCCTTCCATTCTATTCCTTCAGCTTGGAGACAAACAATGGACCAAGCTAAATTATGAGAAGGAGGTGCAGAAGTGCTTAAAAGAGAGTGGAGAGCTGGCTCAGCAGGATGATGATGGTGATGATGGTCTTGTCGAGAGATATAACCCACTTCGCATTATTAGCTGCAATGGCAATTTATACGCCCGAACATAACCATTACAAAGGTTATTGCTAATCGAGAAGCTTAAACCTGATGGCATAGTCATGAGATCATTACGTTTTCAGATTCCAATGGGCCTTACTGGTATAACACGCTCTCAACTGTTCTTGCTTGAATTTCAAGGCAAAATCTACTCTATATTGTTAGGATTTGGAGGATATGCAGTGATAGGGAAAGAAGTTGTTGTTATTGATGTTCATAGAGTAGATCCATCCAAGAAGATTTGGGAGAAAGTTGAACATGTACCGGATCTTGCCTTCTTTCTGAACTATTATGAAAATTATGCTTTTTGTTGTCAAGTAATCGAGCCAGAAATCTATGGAAATCGTATATATTTTCCTTTAAAGGAAATTTTGTACTCGTACAATATTAGAGATAGAACATTATCGCATTCTCGTCCTTTGTCAAATATACAATCATCATATTCATCATTCTGGATTATACCTGATCAAAGGTAAAAACTAAACTTAGATATATATATATATATATATTTTTTTTTTATTTGCAGTCAATTGAACTTGCCTACTGTTGTAGGCCTTTGCTTTTGTAATTTGAGATGTTTTCTCTTTCAATTATAGTAGCAATGATTAACAATACTGTCTTCCACTCATTCAATGTCATTGTCTAGATGCATTATGGCAGAAGAGGAATATGCAAGAGTGCAAGTCCAAGAGGGAGAAAGCAATGTGGTAGTGGAGAAAAGAGGCAATGAAGGAAGAAAATATAATGATCTTCCATTAGATATTGCTGCTGAGATTGCTGGGCGTCTGACTTTAGGTGATTACTTGCACTTACGTACTGCTTGTACAGTGTTTCGATCAGTATCCCCTCCTGTTGATTGGAAGAAGAAGGCCCTGGAAGGGTTGGAGCTCCCTCCACTGTCCCCATGGCTTATCTTCTTCGAGAAAGATGGTGTTTGCTCCTTGGTTGACCCAAGACATGGTGACAAGTATCTAATAAGCTTACCTCCTTCGTTATCAAACTGTGGGATTTACTATTCAAAGAATGGGTGGTTCCTAATGTCTGGGAATACGGATTCTACATTCCTGTTTAATCCGTTTACTAGAAAAATCGTCCCATTTCCAAAAGATGATATTCCCTATCGTTTCTTTACTTCTTACATGGGCTTTTCCTGCTATCCAACCTCTTCAGATTGTCTGGTTGTTGTGTTTGGTCAAAAGTTCTATCAAAAAGTTTACCTAAGCTACACTCGTCTAGGGGGCCAAGGATGGACGGATGTTGACTTCCACAGTTCCATGGACTTTGTCTTCTGTGAAAATAGCCCGGTATTCTATCAGGGAGCATTCTATTGTTTGGGACGTGGTGGAAATCTTGGAGTTTTACAATTTACAGCCGGTGAGGTCACCTGGAGAGTTCTTCTCAAGCCTACAAGGCCTTGCTCCTCCTACCATCAGAACTTTCTGGTGGAATGTAATGGGAAGCTTTTGTCTGTGTTTGTTGGTGAATTTGGAAAAGGGGTTCGGGTTTTCAAGCTGAATCACTCTCCAATGGCATGGATCGAGGTTGAAAGTTTGGGACATTATATGATATACATCAGTCGTTCTTCCTCTCTTGCTGCAATGGCAACAGCCCCTGGCATGGAGAACAAAATCTACTTCCCCAGATTCTGTGGCCAAAGTGGTCACAGCAATGTGTTTTACTCTCTCGACACAAAGAAATTTCATTCATTTGAGAGTGGGAATGCAGAAGTAGATTTCTATAGCACTAGAGAGCAATTGTGTGCCTGCTGGATTGAACCTAATTGGTGTTGAAACCTTAAACTTTTCATTGCTATATATGGTTGAAGCCTAGTTATGCTATTAGGCATAGAGACATTTTCCTTCTATTAAGGATCTAAGTTCAAGAAGTTTTATTAATCGTTTCATGTGTCTTGCCACATGCCTACTTACTTCGATTTTTTTTGTCCATTTTTTCTTTTAGGGATGTTCCAAAAAATGAAATCTTTTTTTATATTACAAATATAATTTTCATGATTTTTTTTTATTTTTTTCATATTAAAAAACATTGAACATTTATATTTTGTTATAAAAATTTTAAATTTTTTAATATAAAATATATCAAAATTAAAATGTTTATCTTAATTTTTGTAAAATTTAAAGTGTGATAAATATTTAAACATAACATTGAACTAAATAGGAAATTCTTTGATAATATTATTTATTAACATCTTCTTTAACTAAATAAGAAATTAATAGAATTTTCATTGGTCTCAAATTGGCCCATATCCGCATTTTTGAATATTGAAACATCATTGATTTATGGGTCAAAGCCCAACTTCATTAAAAGATTAATTGTTTGAACAAAATTAACTATTCGTCTAAATATTTTATAATTAGGGGGAACACAATTCAGTTTGAATATTTTGATTGATTTTTAGTGTTTGAAATTGACAATCGAATTGACTTAACAAATCAATCATTAGTAATATATTTTTAAAAATATTATATATATCTTTTGTATCTTTAATATTTTTATAATATAGTCATTCCTCTTTCTCAAATCCCCTGCCTATGTACATAATATTAATAATAATATTTTTATTATTAATATCTTTACCAATAAATATTCAATTACCAAAAATGCCCACCACAAAAAGTACCAAAAATGGATAACCATGTTAACGTAAATCCCATAATAAATAATATAGATTGACTCTAGTTGATTCTTACGGGCTGATCTCACTTGTTCCCAGCTTTCATTTTTTTAAAAAGAAAAAGTCGAATATTTAATCTTACAAAATATAATAGTATTTCACACCGAATACAATAGCAATAAATTTGAAAACAAACAAATTTTAATAACTACTATATATATTAATGATAACTAAAAACAAGAAAAAGAAAAACAATAAACTAAAAATAGTTTTTAAACAGTTTATAATAGAAAAGCTTTAAAACAAGCTTGTACAAAAACATAGGATATAAAGTGTAAAAAAAAATTTCAATCTCAACAGTCAATGACTCCTTTCGTTTTTTTTATGTATGTTAAGCCAACCATCATAGACAGGAATGTAAAGCGCTTTGATAAACATTATAAAACCCACATTATCATCAGAGTATTTATGGTAATGACAAATTTATGATCACATTATCCACAAACAGAGATGATTCGTTAGAAATTGACTATGATCTAGAAAAATTTATGATCAGCAAAATAAAATACCAAATGTTACAAATCCGAAAAGATGCTTCTTTAATTAGAACCACATTACTCATGAACAATGTTGATCCACAAACAGGCATGGTTCATTAGAAATCGCCTATGATCTCAGAAAAGTTTGTGGTTAGTAAAATAAAACATCAAATGATGCAAATCTGTCTATTATAACCACATAACTCATAAACTTTATTCATCATCTTAATTAGTACTATCATATAACGGCTTTTGTCTTCACAGTTCATTGTTTCACCCTTAATTTCAACCTCTCTATCGTAGCATAAATTTGATTATTTATAATATCTAGGCAAATAACTCCATTGCTCATGTCATTAATCGATCATGACATTAGCATTTATTTTTAATTGATCAACCTCTTACACATTTGAACCTCTTTTTTACACAATCAAATTAGTGTGTTGTATTAATAATCAAATTCACGTAATGAAAGTTTAGGATTTTTTTTTATATTTATATTTTTTAAAAAAAATTTAAGATTTTTTCATGATTTTTTCATGATGTTTACGATCCTAAGTAAATAAAAAATGTACTAACTTAATTACTAATCAAACAAAAATATAAAAATCAGAAAGAAATAATGAAATAATGATAATAATAATAATCGTAAATGCAAGAGAACAAATGGCATATATATACTTAAAATTTCAAAAAATATATAAGGATACTCATGATAATAAATAAATAAATAAATAATGATAATAAAACTTTTTTAAAGATGGTAAGATTATAATAATAATGAATATAAAGAATAATCTATAGTGAACATAGGGTTTGTAGCACGCCACACATCCTTATTATATTGTTAAATATCATTACATATAGACGAGTCAAAGCCCTGAAGATAGGACATTTTGAGAGAACTTACGAAGGCAAGTTCCTTTAAAAAATTTATTAGGTAAAATGATACTTTTGAGTCTTACTAGTACGAGGGGAGGGTTCGGAGAATGTTTTTAATAAAAAGTTTTTACTCATATTAAGACTTGATAACGACTATCCCGATGATGGGATTTACTCGTTAAACTTATAAAGGCAAGTTTCTTGAGTATTTCTCTAGGTGAGAAAGTATTCCCAAATCTCATTAGTATAGTATGCGAATTCGAGAGGTACTCTCAATAAAAAGTATTTGTTTGGGATTATTCAGTTTTTACGCCATGCATTTTATAATTACATCATGTGCATGTCACACCCCTAAAATCAAATAAGATGTTTTAACTTGCTAATAAAATAAAGAATAAAATAAGTAAACAATAATTAGAAAAATATAGGAATAAAATCAATAGTTTATGTTATAATAGGATAACATATAATTAAATGATACTGTTTATAGAATGGGCATCACGGGTGTTAATCCTTCTTGGTACGTAATTGTACTCCCAAATTTAACTCTATAAAATCACAGATCAAGTCATTGTTCTTCAGATGTACTTAAAATCAATTTAAGGCTTCGTCGAATATAACAAATTTAATAAGTAACCAATCACACCTAGATAAAAAAGATTTGTGGTGACTCCTTACATTTTTTACACTTAGCAGTCAAATTCCTTGACCCGCACGTTAGGACAACCATATGATGCGTATTATTTTATTACCATTTAAGTCAAATAATAAAGATTATATACCTATTCTTTCACTTGTTCCCAACTTTCTGTTGACCATGCTAGGTATTCTCATCTATCAATCTCTTACAAATTTAATTTCTTTTCTCAACCAAATACGAGTATTGTCACAAACTTAAGGTTTATATTATTGTGCCATATTTTTATTTTGTTAAAAAAATTCATAATTTTTTTTATGATTTTTGAAGAGTATTATATTAGAAATCAAATTTACAAATATATTTTTCATGATTTTTTGATTTGTTTCATATTATAAAGCATAGAATATTTATATTTTGTTAAAAAAATCCAAAAACATTTCGTTTAAATAATAGAAAAGACAAAACATCTGCAAACATTTCCATTGCAATAAAAAAAAATCTCAATCCAATTCCCCTAATAAAGTTGAAGAATATGTACAATCAGCTTAACCAAACTTATTTTCTTAACTCGGCTTAGTGAACAAAAAGAAAATTATTTCGACAAAATTTATCTAGACTTGGATACTTAATAAAATTTTTATGATTGAGCAAAAAAAAAATCATATTATATGTGTATCATATGATACACTTCAATACTTCTTTATGATACAGTATATCGATTTGATATTTAATAAAAAATTTTAAATTTTCTAAATTTTTTTAATTGTAATATTAATATTTTTTATCTTAATTTTCGTAAAATTTCAAATCAAATTAGTACACATTTAAAAAATGAAAAAAATAAGGATACATTATTTATTGATATGTTCCTAATCCCATTTTCTCCCCTTAATGAACTCTGATCCTGCTTTCCGTTATTCCATTTTCATTTCTAGTATTTGGAACTTGAAATAGAGAAAGAAAACAAAAGCATCACGAAAAGCAAAGAAAGGGACATGGCAAATAGTAAGAATCTTTAGGTGAAGTCTACATTTGATGCACGCAAGTCTTAGCCACGAACTCCACGTTTTCCACCTTCTCCAACCTTTTAATAATATTTATTAATTAATTGTTTTAAGGGAAAAAAATCTAAAACTTTTAATAATATTTATCAATTAATTGTTTTAAGAGAAAAAAATAGAGATTATAATTAAAAAAAAAGAAAAAAAACATTGTCTAGACTAATGGTTCTTATGCTCCATTGTATTAAGGAGACAATAATTGATGTTGACAATTGTGTTTATTTTTTGTACTTTTCCATTTAACACTGTTAACTTTATTTTAAAACTTTTTAAAGCTTTTTAAAAATTTATTTTATTAATTATATTAATTTAATGAAAATAAAGGATTTTCTAGTTATTTTATTCTTAATGGTGCCATGTGAATTCTATAAAAAATAAAAAACAAAACAGATAAGTGTCAAATTTTAAACCAATGACAAAGTTATTAGTCTCAAACGATACAATACTTATTTTATTTACCTTCTTTACAAAATAAATTAATAATTCTAATTTCTAATTTCTAATTTCTAACTAATTCTAAGAAATTTAATTAATTTATCTTTTTTTTTTCTCACATTATGAAGCTTTCAAATTAGACAATACTACTTACCCATTCTTCTTTTAATTGTAATTGCCTCGTTTTACACGATTTAATTTATTTGATTTGATGGGTCAGATAGTCATAAATAACATTGTTTTGACTAAATGGTGGATTGCTATCTTTGTACTGACCAATTAGGTCTCAATGTAGTGGGAATTAGGTCTTGGCTGTGTAATTGACATCAATTTTAGACAATTATACACAAACTATATCTACAGATAATAAAAAAACATAGAACAAAGAACCCCAAATCCCAAGCACTTTACACAATCATCTAAACCTTGCATACTTAATGAAAACTTACTTAACCAAGCTTGTTTCTTAACCTAGCTTAGTAAACAGAAAGAAAATTATCCCCACAAAATTTATCTGGACTTGAATATTTAATAAAATTTGTATGATTGAGCAAAAGGAAACAAATTATCCCCACAAAATTTATCATACGATACACGATTATGATACACAATACATATCAATTTGGCTACTTAATAAAATTTTTTAAGTTTTTTAAATATTAATTTAATGAAAATAAAAGAGTTTCCAGTTATTTTATTCTTAATGGTGCCATGAAAATTCTATAAAAAAAAACACAAAATAGATAAGTGTCAAATTTTAAAACACTAAAGATAAATTTATTAGTCTCAAACCATACAATACTTATTTTATTTACCTTCTTTACGAAACAAATCAATAGTTCTAATTTCTAACTTCTAACTAATTCTAAGAAATTTCATTAATTTATAGTTTAATTAATTCTAAGAAATTTAATTAATTTTAAAAAAAAAGATAAGAAGAAGGTAGTCAACTTAGGAATGAGCAAAACCAAACCAGATCAATTACCCACCCAAACCAAATGCGATTTGGATACAAAAGTTTGGTTTTATTGGTCTATTGGATCAATTAGTTCAAAATGTTTGGTTTAATTGATTTTTTGATCGATTCTCGGTTTTGAAAATTTTTAGACCAATCCAACTAAAAACCAAACTAATTTTTTATATATTATAGATATATATATATAATATTTTTTATATATTAAGAAAAATTGATAGTAAACTTAATTAATAATGTACTTAAAATATATTAGTTTATTATATGTACGTATACAAATTGTAATCATAGTAATTTAATTTTAATTATATTTATTTATTTATAAATCGATATTAATATGAAATTACAAGTTATATATTTTAAATGATATAACTTATATGTTAATATTATAATATATGATAGTAAATATTCTACATATTAATATGTTATAATTATTACCTCTTAAAAATATTTCATAATATAAAATGTTATGAATATATATATATATATAATTGTATAACCATTATATATATTTAATTTATATATAAGAATTACGATAATTTATACTAAATTTTATTTATATGATTACACTTAATAACCTTATTAATTATTACCTTATTTTTTATAACATATTGTTTATAATTAATTATTATTTATACAAACTTTGGTATAAAATATTATAACATATAAGTGGTGTCATTAATTTTATATATACATAATAAAGTAATATGTTTTATATGTACATATATTTAATTTATGCATAAGTATTACTGTAACTTATAATAGATTTTATCTATATGATTATACTTAATAATTTTATTAGTTATCCCCTTAATTTCTATAACATACTATTTATAATTAGTTATTATTTATATAAACTTTGATATAAAAATTAAAATATTATATCATATAAATTGTGTCATTAATTTTATATACATAATAAAGTAATATTATATATATTTAATTTATAAATAACTTGTAGATTTTATAATTATGAATGAAGTTTATAAGTTTCAATATTATAATTTGTAAAAAAAAAAGAAAAACTTTTGGTCCATTGGTTTAATACCAAACCAATCAAATCAATTTCATATTGGATCTGTTTGATCTTCCTTTATGTTTAGTCTGTTTTGGTCAATTTTTTAAAAATATTTGATTCATTTGGTTCTTAGGTATGATGGTCCAAACTACCTAATCTACCAATTTGCTCACCTCTAAGTCAATTAGAGGTGAGCAAAATCAAACTAGACCAATTGTTCACCCAAACCAAATGTGATTTGGAATTGATCTACTAGATTAATTGATTCAAAATGTTTTATCTAATTGATTTTTTGGTCAGCTCTCAATTTTAAAATTTTTAAACCCATCCAACCAAAAAACCAAACTAATATTTTGTATATATTATATATATACAATATCTTTTATATATATTAAGAAAAATTGATAATAAACTTAATTAATAATATATTTAAAATATATTAATTTATTATATACACGTATACAAATCATAACAATAATAATTTAATTTTAATTTTATTTATTTATTTATAAATGTATATTAATATGAAATTATAAGTTATATATTTTAAATGATAGAACTTATATGTTAATATTATATTATATGATAGTAAATATTTTACATATTAATATATTATAATTATTAAATTTTAGTAATATTTTATAATATAAAATATTATGAATATATATATAATTATATAATCATTATATATATTTAATTTATACGTAAGAATTATTATGATCCATCCAATTTCCAAATGAAGTTGAAGGAGAGGTGAACACGCAACTCGAAATACAGCCTAACATTGTCGTCATTACAGCCAGCTCTTAACCATTTCTTCAAACACTCATTTGTATTTATATTATAGATATAATTTTAATGAATTTTTAAACTTTTCATAATAAAAAGTATTGAATATTTATATTTTATTAAAGAAGATTTAAATTTTTTAATATAAAATATATTTAAATAAAAAATTTATCTTAATTTCCGTAAAATTTCAAACTGAAATTAGTACACATTTAAAAACGAAAGAAAAAAAAAAAGGATACACTATTTATTGATATGTTCCCAATCCCATTTTCTCCCCTTAACGAATTCCATTTTCCTTTCTAGTATTTGGAACTTGAAACAGAGAAAGAAAACAAAAGCATCACCAAAAGCAAAAAAAGGACATGGCAAATAGTAAGAATCTTTCGGTGAAGTCTACATGCGATGCACGCAAGCCTTAGCCACGAACTCCACGTTTTCCAACTTCTCCAAACTTTTAATAATATTTATTAATTAATTCTTTTAAGAAAAAAAAACTAAAACTTTTAATAATATTTATCAATTAATTGTTTTAAGAGAAAAAATATAAATTAGAATTAAAAAAAAAAGAAAAAAAAAACATTGTCTAGACTAATGGTTCTTATGCTCCATTGTAATAAGGAGACAATCGTTGAGGTTTATAATTGTGTTAATTTTTCATACTTTTCCATTTAACATTGTTAACTTTATTTTAAAATATTTTAAAGATTTTTTAAAATTTATTTTATTAATTATATAAATTTAATGAAAATAAAGGATTTTCGAGTAATTTTATTCTTAATGGTGCCATGAGAATTCTATAAAAAAAAAAAGCACAAAACAGATAAGTGTCAAATTTTAAACCAATGACAAATTGATTAGTCTCAAACGATACAATACTTCTTTTATTTTCCTTCTTTACAAAATAAATTAATAATTCTAATTTCTAATTTCTAACTAATTCTAAGAAATTTAATTAATTAATTAATTAATTTTTCTCACATTATGGAGCTTTCAAATTAGAAAATACTACTTATCCATTCTTCTTTTAATTGTAATTGTCTCGTTCTACACGTTTTATTTTATTTGATTTGATGGGTCAAGTATTCATAAATAAGATTGTGAAGATTTAATATCACAATGATTGCACAAAAGGAAGCATGATCATTGTTTTGACTAAATGGTGGAGTGCTACCTTTTTATTGACCAATTAGGTATCAATATAGTGGAAATTAGGTCTTGGTTGTGTAATTGAAATCAATTTTAAAGTATCATGTATGACTTAATTTCATAAAAAAAATACTTGGATTAAATTTTATGGGAATGATAATAAATTGCATACAAGGCCTAATTTTAGTTAAGAACTTAAAATTAAGTATATTTATCAATCAATCAATCGTTAGTCAAGTAAGTTCGTTTCTTTTTATAATTTTTTTGATTAATTATATAATATGAATTAAAATTTAGATAAATATTTTTTCTTTTTATATGTTTTAGGGAAAAAAATTAATTTTTTTACGGTTATAATTGCAAAAGCATGTGTCCCTAGTGTGGTCCCCATGATCCAATTGAATTATCATCAAATAATTCCAAAAAGGTACATACAAGAAAAATCTAACTTAGAAAATAGTGACATCTCATAATTCATATAATAGTACTCCCCACTTTTTCTCCTCCACAAACCCACATCCCAAAGGCCAAAAGGTTTCTTTCTTCACTTTTCTTTTCTTTTTGAGCTTGAAGCTTCCTCAGTCTCATCCATGGCAAGAGCTCTCTCCCACATCAATGGCAACCCATTGTTACAAGTTCCTTGTAGACCAAATCCCATGCCTTATAAACCTATGATGGTTACCATGTCATGCAACCAGTCCTATTGGGCCTCCATAAAAGCTGACATTGAAGCCCATCTCAAGCAGGCCATCCCGGTAAGAGAACCTCTCTCTGTTTCTCAGCCCATGCACCATTTGACGTTTGCCTGCCCAAAAAACACCGCACCAGCGTTATGCGTGGCGGCCTGTGAGCTGGTCGGCGGCCACCGGGACCAAGCTCTGCCGGCAGCATCCGCACTTCACCTCATGTATGCAGCTTCATTCACTCATGAGCAACTTCCATTGACACAGAGCTCAAGGCCCAGGTCCACTATTCAGCATGCCTACGGCCCAAACATCGAGTTGCTCATTGGGGATGCAATGATACCATCTGGGCTTGAGCTATTAGCTAGATCGGATGATCCGGCCCATACTGACTCGGAGCGGGTTTTACGTGTGATGGTTGAGATCACACGTGCTACAGGTTCACAAGGAATGATTCATGGACAGTACTATGAAGTAGAACGTTGTCAATCGGGCAACAAAGAGGCAAGCTACATGGTAGAGATCGAACGTATCAGTGAGAAGTATGAAGGTGCCTTGCATGCTTGTGCAGCTGCCTGCGGGGCAATAGTAGGAGGTGGAAGTGAAGAGGAAATAGAGAAAATGAGAAGGTATGGTCTATACATAGGGAAGATACAAGGAATGTTGAACAGGATCCGAAGCCATGACCAGGAGTTGAACAAATTGGTGGAGGAGCAAAGGAACTTGGCTAGCAGAGAATTGCAAGGTTTCTATGAGGCAAAGATTGCAGCAATATCTAGTTGTTTTGAGTCTAACTTTATGTATGCTTAGAGTCTATTATTTTGCTGTCTAGACATACATGGAACATAGGACAGTGATAGTTACTTGTTAGCAGAATATTGGTATTTGTCCTATGTGATGAGTGATAGTTTTCCAGGATTTGAACAATGAAGAGAAGTGGGTGTGGATCAAATAATCTTGTTAATGAATTTGTTCACATTTTGTAGCTTGTGGAAGGCTTAATCTTAGACCAATACCATGATGTTTCTGATTCACAAGAACAAATGATTGTTGTGTGGTTTGAGTTCCAATTTGATCAGTGATAGTTTTTCAGGATTTGAACAATGAAGAGAAGTGGGTGTGGATCAAATAATCTTGTTAATGAATTTGTTCACATTTTGTAGCTTGTGGAACGCAAAATCTTAGACCAATACTATGATGTTTCTGGTTCACAAGAACAAATGATTGTTATTGTGTGATATGAGTTCTTCAAACTCAAATATGCCTTCAAGATGGTATATTATTGCCAACAGCAACTACTGCAGTAGTCTTACTTATCTTCTTTCTTCCTTTTCAAGTGGAAGTAAAAACTTGCATTGTTTTCTAACTTGAACTTTGAAAATCCCCAAACTACATCAATGACAGATTGGGTATACTTGGTTGAGTTCTCACCTCAGGAGACGGAAGTCTGAAAATGAGAACTCTGTCTCTGGAATTTTCAGAAAAAATAGAACAAAATTAAAAGAAAGGGAAGGGCTTTTTGTCTCATATACAGTTAAGAACAATTCAAGTGGGTGGAAAGTCCCATTCATCTTGGACTTGGGTTCAGGGGCAGGTGATGAAATGTGGGCATTATCCCAGTTCTAGTTGATGTCAATGCAAGTTTTAATAGAGCAGAAGCAGCCCAGGTCCACTTCTGCTAAGGCTAAGATATTGACTGCATTCAATCTGAGTCATGGAAAATGTGCTTTTTAAGGCTAAAACCACTACTAGCGTTCTTTCAATTGCCAGCTGGATGCCTTGAGAATGCATTTTTTTGTTGATAATTATCACTATTAATATCCAACAAACATTTAATTAATAGAGTCAATCTATCCAGGAAGTGCTGACTATTGGGACCATCAGGAACTTAATGAAACATCTGAAGTTGGATACCCAGATTCACACTTTCCTATTCCATTTTGTCATTTCCCATAATTGCATTCTCTTGTACCAGTTTATGATCTAATTCCCTTGTTCTCACTCATGAAACATGCAATTCGAATTCATGATTTGCATGTGAAGTTCATTGACTGTGTATCGTTTCAAACTTTCCGAGAGCAAAATGACAACAGAGCAATCAAAGGAATAAATGAAACCTCATTCATTGAATGAAAGTTCATCTGCCTACACGCAAGCTTAAAATGACAGAAACAGAAAAGGAACATGATCTGTAACTCAATGGTCCCAATTTTCGTACTTAGCTAGGCATGTCCTACCTTGTGATTGATATGGACATATCAGATACTTAATAGAGTTGATTGGGAAGGTTGGAACAATCCTGACATAGGTGAGGTTCATTTCATGAGGTCTGCACCTCTCTAGGATTGTTTGCAAGGGACCCTTCTCTAATCCCATATGCTGCCATGAGGCAAAGGATCTTATCTGAGAAACATTGTGCTTTCGAATGGATGTTCTTGTCAATGAATTCTGCCATGCTGACATTGTTTATCTTCCTACTCAAAGCTTTCATTTCCATGACATTGACAAGTTTTTATGACCATTTCATGCCTCTGAACTGTTTCAATGATGCTTATGATTCATAGCAGGATGCCTCTGCTAATTTAATGGCTAAGAAACAAGTTTCAGCTTTATCATAAAAAATCACTGTAACTGAGCTTGAATATGTTCTAATGAAAACGCAGATGGCAAGGATCATTGATTCATTCAATTTTTTTTTCACATAAGAATGGATCTCTAATGCCCTGACAAAGCAATAGACAACTTCAGGACTAAGCAACCATGCAAAACCTTCATATACAACATAACACTGACAAATACTAGCTGGAAACCAGAAAGATTTCACTCTTTTCCACATTGACATTACCATTTATGATCACAATGATTGGGCCCAATATAACATCATTCAAGGAAACCTGTATTTGTTAAAACAGCATTTCTCACTTTCCGCAAATCTCTCCCTTTGAGTTTTCTGCCAACACCTTCAAAAACAGAGAAAGAAGAAATCTGACTCCTTGCAAGCCTCCTGGCAAGAAATTCATGTGGTGGCACCTTAGAATTGTATTCTTCATCATCATCTTCTTCATCATCACTCTCTCCAAAACCATTCACAACCCCATTATTATCATGGCCATAGCCATCATCCCCATCATCATCACCCTCATCATCATGCCATGGATAATTCCTGGAAGAAGCCTTCTTTGACTTGTTTTTAGAAATCTTTGACCAATCAGGAATGTTGACAGGAGCTGATTGCTGCTTAACTCCATTTATCTCATGACTGGAACTGGAACTAGAACTGTCAATATTGCTACTGTTATTGATATCAGAGAAAGCTCTTGGGATCATTCTTGCAGCACTCGGAAGGTGTCTTCTAACAGGAGCATAAGATTCAATTGATTGGCCAAACTTGGAAGTACAATCTTTTCTTTCCTTGAGAACTGCCCAAACATCTTCTTCCTCAAAATCCCCATCTTTCAAGGCTCTCCATACACCGCTGCCCTGCCTGGGAAAAGTATATCTGTCTTCCATTGCTGAATTCCTACACCAACATCATAGACTACACTTTCACATTCAGGTTTTCTGCAAATTCACACAGATTTATACAAAGAGACAAAGGGTTTCTTTGAAAACCAAAGAAAAAAAAAAAGACAATCACGTCAGATAAAAAAAGAAGATTTATTGAGGTAAAAACGAATCTACCTTTCCCCTGGATTGAGAACCTCCAAAAGCCACAACTTTCCCAAGATTCTAAAGAGGTTATATCTGCATCAAGAGAAAGAAATTTTAATGAAAACAAACAGTTAAGCAAAAGTTCTTTCTTTTCTTCTCAAAAAGAGCAAGGAAAACCATGCATAAAAAGAAGCTGCCTGGTTCATCAGAATCACAGAAGCTCCTAAATTCAGATTTTTTACCTACAGAAAATCGATACAATAACCTTTCAGAGATGGCAGGTTTTGCCGAGGGACTCAAATAGGCGAAAAGGAAGACAAAGGGCAGTAAACAAAACAACCAAGGAATAAGACAGACCTTACTTTTTGTCTTTACAAATCTCTTCCTTTCGTTCCTATGCCATCAGTGCCCACTGCCTTAAGTATTTCCATTTAGTCCTTGAAGAACCTGACTTTGACAGAGAAGGACAAAGGAACTACAAGGAAATAGTGTTAGGACTTGTTTTGGTCTATTTTACTGGCTTTCCTTATATAAACTTACAAGACCGGGACTCTTCCAGGGTGAATCAGATATATATCAATCTCTAACTTCTCTTATCTATACTACCATTTCTGAACAAAGTACCCTTAAAAAGCTTTTCATTAAAGAAAAAAATGTTGGGAGTTGCCAGAATTGAACTGATTAGTGAGCAGTTGATCCTCAGGAATGGATTGGTTATTGGTTTTCTAAGAGCTGCTCAGATTATTCTAATACTCCCACTTGAATGTATAGAGAAATAAAACTATGGGGTTAACATGATTATCTCATTTTATAATCCCTTTGCAAATGTGGGGGATGCCTTAATGAAGACAAAAGAATTGAGACTTATTTTAATTGAATAGAATTGTTTCCTTTGTCCTTGGTTCATTTCCTTCCTACACCCTTAGATTTCACACCAACCTCTCATGCGCTTGTTCTGCTACAAAAATCACATCACTGTCCAATTTTTTCCCCTTTTTTTTTCCTTCTATTTTTTTTATTTTATTGACATTTAAAAATGTTCCTCGGCAGCAGAGATGAATTAAACTAAATAAAGGCTAGTTTGAGAATTTCCACCATGGCCAACCATTTTCCAATGTTTTCCTCAGATTTGGGTAATATAAGAAACTAAAAGTATAGTTAAAGGAGTTGAGACTTGAATTCTAGATTTGCAAGAGACCCTTTTAAATGTTAGAGTGAACCTTTAATAAATTTAAATGTTTGGTTTTTATATATGATTTTTTATGCATGCATGTACGTACACAAAAAGAGAAAAAAACTTATTAAAGAGATAAGATTCTTATATTTGATTCAATTAATAGTGGCTGGAACAACTAATGAGCATAATGATCAATTATGTAGAATTTTATAGCTACAAAAAAGTAAAACAAAACATGTTTAGTGCTTATTTGCTCATGTCTTTCTTGTCTTGTAGAAGGAAATAGATGCACTTAATCTCAGTCAAAGGGGTATAAACAAGCAGATAGATAAACACATAATTCAATAGACTATAAGAAATAAATGTGGAGAATTTGGAGGATGAACATATTGTTTTCATGAATAATATGCAAAAGCTTGGTTGCACTTTGGTGCTACTCTTGATTGCCCCCCTTTTTTATTTATTAATTTACTACTATTTGTTTTACTAATTAATACCCTTTTTTTATTTTTGATTTCTGTCTCCCATGATACCCTTACAGTATTTTATTTTGGTTTTGTCTCACCAAAATTGGGCTGGAAAGGAAGTTGTGAAAGTTGGTAATAATGCATAAAAAAATGGAAAAGAAACAAAAAAGAAGATGAAACCCCCCTTCTTTTCCTTTATAACAATTAAGCAACTTGTTGCTTGAAAGCCTTTGAACCAATTATTAATCTATCTTTCCATGGACTTAAGAAGTTAGAACTCAATTCTCTTCTTTCAAATATTTTAACTAATTAAAAAATGCCATTACTATTACTATTACCATATACATATGAATAAAACTTTACAATATAAATTTCCTAATTATAAACATTGTAAGTAAATATTGTATCGTGATGGAATATCCATCTTACGAACCACGTGGCAATCACTGATTGGTCGAATAATTTTGAGTGTCAAACAATATTTATTGTTGATTTATTACAAAAGAAGTTCTTGCTCGGTTTGGTTTGGATGGTTTATGTAAGCCTTTGTATTACTTGAAAGGTGGCTGTAGCAGCAGCAGCCATGGGGGCTGGGGCACGTGCAAAATTGGCATATATCCTACAATAAAGCCATGATTCTTGAGTTCAACTTTGCTTTGAAAACTACTCAGTAATTGCTGAACTTCAACAACTAAAGCTTTATGGTAAAGGAAGGGAAGTTCAGGGATATAGCTGAGAAGGGTCTTTTGACTCTCTTAGAACTTATCTGAGCAGAGCTTATGCAAGTTGAAGAGATAATTTTTTGTTTAAGGTTACATTAAAATAATGTTGGAAAAGTTACTTGAATTACTTTGTCAAAATAATAGCCAAAAGCTTGAATTTTAAGTCATTAATGATGTCAAATCCACTTGGTGTTTACAGCACATGGATATTTAGTTTAAGCCAAAACAAGACAAGGGAAAAGAGTCATGTAATTGCAACAAATAAATTATATTAAGAAAAGAAAAGTGTAAAGGAAAGGATGGAAAAGTGCCTTAGTCATGGTCAAACAGGGATGCAATTGCTGGTAAAAAAAAAAGTATTTTAAATTTTATATATTATCATGAATTACACTTTGTCATCTTGTTTACGAGATAAAATTTTATATTTATGTGAATCAAATATAAATTTGTAAACGAATATTGAGAATTATAACGAAATTTTATGCAAAATGTCTTTTGAATTTCAATTTGTTGGTAAGTGAAATTGATTTTTGAATGAGAAAGACCTTGGTCATGGTCAAATGAATACAATTGCTGGTAAAAAAACTGATTTATAGATTTTATATTTTATTATGAATCAAATGTTACGTTTCGTATATGAAATGATATTATACAATTACCTGAATCAAATATAAATCCATAAAAGAAAATCGAGAATTGTTAAGATGTTTCATAGAAAATCTTGCATGAATTGGAATGAAAATGAACCCATAGGCAGTCGATAATTAGAAGTAAAATTTAGATTATAAAGTGAAAAAATGATTAGATATGAAAACACTTACAGGTCGAAAAACTGTTTATAAATCTTATATATTATCATGAATCAAATGTTATTATCTCGTTTACGAGATGACATTTGATAATTACGTGAATCAAATATAAACCTGTAAAAAACAATCGAGAACTGTTAGATTGTTTCATGGAAAATGTTTGATTTGGAATGGCAATGACCCCCCTGCAATAGATAAATAGAGGTAAAAATTGGGTTTCTAGAGTGAGAGATGATTAGATATGAGACAATACTCGTCAATTGGAACTGGAAAAGGAAATCTTTATTGGCAGATCCATGCCATCACAGGCCAAATGTGACCCACATGAAGCGATTGGGCAGCCGTCATTCAACGAATTTGGCAACTCAAAACACTGTGACGAAGGAGACAAAATTTCACACAGAAATCTAACCAAAAACCACGAGATTCTTCCCATACCTGTCACCCATTTTCAACTTTTCCTGCAGTTTCTTGAGGAATAAGAAAGGGAATCTTGGCTTTGCTCATTGTGTCAGAGTTTTCCGTGATAAGACTGCAGATTCATGCTCCATGGTAGATTCATGGTGGCAAACAAAAATTGCATGAGTGCGGCCGCCACATAAGGCTAAATGGTCTTCCCTCGTGGGTCCTCCTTGCAGTCTTACTGCATAGCCGACATCAAGTGAAGGAAAAAATTGGGAAGAGAATAAGTTTAAATGATTCGAGAATATGTACCTTTCAAATATAATTATATTGAATGGTGACATATGAAAAAAATGTGTATACATGATGAAAACAATCACTACCTAAAATTAGAAAGTCGTGATTATTTTTAATTGTTTTGTAAAAATTTAGAATAATTGTCATATGTTGCGAAATTCAAAATACATAATTTTTGATGATTATAGGTGAAAATAATCAAATCAAGAATGTTTGTCTTGATATGAAAAGACCAAAATTAGAACGTTAAGGTTGATTTTTTAGCTATTTTTAATTTTCAGTGTTTAAGTATGAAAGATTAATTAATAAATAATGACATGAATTATATATTTTGTCGTCATCATTTCAATAGATCTTTTACGTCAGAAATCTTACGGAATCGAGTACCGATCATATTTTCACTACAAAATTAATACTGTAGCAAAGCTTATCGTAATAATGAGTGCTTTCGTGGAGGAAGAAATATGAAGTGATACCATTTTCTCTAGGAGAAGAAAAAGGTGCTTGTCAAGGTTTCCATGATTAAAATTTGATCTTTGAATGTGACAGAATCAGACCCTCAAAGCTCTCGACAGCATGAGAAGAATAATTATTTTATTATGATTGTGAGGAAGGTGATCAACACAGTGACTGAGAAATGGAGATCATGGTTTTGTCTGCAGGAAGAAATTCTTGACTGTAAAATGAAATCAGCTGCAGATTCCTGCTGCAGTGTATAGAATCTCACCTGTCAATTGAATGGATATGTATGTCTTGTTAGGCAAATATATTTTAACTTAATTAATGTAAAATTACGAAAAAAAAATCTTTAAAGATGATATCGAACGAAAGTAATATATGCTATAATACTATATTAAAATTTTAAAATAAATATATAATTTAATTTTTTTTTCGTAATTTATATTATGTGATAAATCCGTTATTTTTGCATGTGAAGCAGAATAACATTGATGTGGTGATACGAGAAGTCTCACACTAATTAAATTAAGAAGAATCTTTTTACTTAATGTCAATTAATTTTAAGTTAGAAATGGTCTTAAAAGTTCAAACACCTTTTACTGGAGCCAAATAGTAAATTGATGGCTACTCAGTACTGCACCTGGTTCTCAAGGTGAATTTACCTTGATCAGTAGAATAGTGTAGACAAGGGAAGTCAGTAAAAGGGCAAACCTGATAGCATTTTCAGGAAAAAGAAAAAGGTTGTCCTTGATATGTACATTCATCAAATTCATCTCCCATCAATTAGACAAAGGAAGGAAAACCCCATGTGAGGACTGTGGATCCCGTCCCACCAAGCTGAAACTGCCATTTTAAGGTGAAGACATGAGCTCTCCTCCCTAAAGGAAAAGGATGAGCAATCATGACTGAAATGTGGATGATTTTAGGATAAGAACAAGATTCCATCTATCATTCTTCAAATTCAGTGGAATAATCATTGCATTGAGTCTGATCAACTGATTTTCTTCTTCGTGTCTTGAATAATTGCAGAGAAAGACTTATATATCAAGTCAGGTACTTGAACAAATCCATGAAAAGTCACTTCAGTTCATGTATTAGATCTTCAGAAAACAGACACTATTTTGAAGGTAAAAACCCTTGCCTAGCAAGTAAAAAGAGAAGCCACCTGAAGTTGGAAAACCCTGTCAGGTTCCATCTTTGAGAAAATTTAGTGAAGGATCAACTAAAACTATAAAGAATTTCAAGAACTGCAGGTTTCAGGACTACTGCACCATCAGCTTCCTCTTCATAATTACCTCATATTCATATTAGTTTCTGGTATCATATGAACATATACCTAAACATGGTTAGAATGTCTGCATAACCTGATATTACTCATATTCTCTATATGTGTACAAATTCTATAGTTGTTATCAGCTTTTAGTTTCACTTTATGGGTGGTGGGAACTTTATTATCAGATTGCAACTGAATCTGCAGGCACTGATAAGACTGAAAGTCATGCTTGAACCTTTTATTGTAAAGTCCAAGTATTGTTCATAGCTGATCTTTCAAAAAGTAATAATACTAACATAAGGATGTGATAAGTGATAACTAAAAAAAGCACCATACTTTCCATGCATGTGGTCTCTTTATTGATCTGCTTGATTTCCTGAAATCTGGAATACTGTTATCTTTAGGATCTTGCCGGCATCATATTTGATCTAGAGGGCATTTTTTTTTTCTTTTCCAAGATCAGAAGACAGAATAGTCAACTTTGACTCAGCTGATCAAACTTGTTGAGAACAACAGATGCATAATAAGGAACTGCTCATGTTTCAGACAGAATCAGCATAAAGGTTTGAAGAATTACAAACTCAGTACAAGGAAACTAAACCTATCAAATGGTTCAATACAAAAGTGACTAGGATCCTCAAGTTAAGACCAGAAAATCTCAAATTCATAACATTTAAGACCTACCAAAAGCACATATCTGCCAGAATCTGATTGGTTTTTATTACATGCTGCCACAGACTGCATGGCATATCAATTTTATGAGTTGATATTCTGGACTAGCTATTAAGATTTTCTTTCTACTTAGTTCAGAAAACTAAAGTGACATTCAAGAAATGATAGATCATTAGATCACAGTCACCGATAAACAATTAGCAAACACAGGCCAATGACAAGTTTGGTTCAGAACAGGTAAGAAAGGACTATGTTTTGGGGCCCAAACTATTGGTTAGCTAGACCTGAGTCAGTGATAGAAACATACAGGCTTCATTATTCATTCGGGAAAAGGAAATATCTACACATTCCCAATAAGAATTATAGGATTCTCAAATGGTGATACTTAACGCCAAACTACAATACAAGAGCTTAAAATTTTTAGTGTCGCTGGTAATAACCCTCCATTCAGCATGTCACACTTCTTAACTTCCTAGTTATCCTTTCACCAAAGCAAAAGCAGAGACTAATTGAATCCTACAAGTAACACTTTCAGCTTTTAACAGCAGTTAGTCTCAATACGCAAACTTTTCGTGACAGAGCAGGACAGATGCTCAAGTGAGTTGCATAAGCATCAAAGAAATAGTAGATCTTATCTATTCAAGTGCAAAACCTTGAACCTGATTCAAAATGAAAGAAACAGCAATATCTTATACTTTTCACAAATCCATACTAACAAATTCTTCAATATGTTTCTCCTTTTAAATGGATGAAAGTAGAGAAGCTAGAAGAGTAAGGATATTAGGAATGAGTTCAGAACCTTCAGAAGGGAAATGCTACGGTGCCATGTAAAAAGAATGGATATCGTGCCTCCATATCTGAACCAGAGGATCAATTTGTTAAGATCTTGAGTGTTCATCATGAACATTCATACTTGTACAACCTTATGCCGCCTTCAGCATGATGATTTCCCTTTCAAACATGTTTGACTATCGAAGGAAAAAAAGGATTAATGTTGAGTTAAATCAATGAATTGTTGCTAATTTCCTTTCTAGGCTTGAAAGACACACTGGCTGTTGTTGACACATTCGAACAACTGCCAAGCAGCATAAATTTATCAACACCTATGCCATCGTTTCAAAGCTAAAATTATAAAACAAGCAGCAATTTTTGGATTAATTTGCTATGCAGGATAAGAAACAAGAATAACATAGATGCAGGTGACTGGCATGAGTCACCAAAACAAATACTAGTAAACCAAGGCCCATGAGAAGGTTTGGATCAGAGAGGTTCAGAAGACAAGATCCAGGATAATGACATAAACATAAAGGGCTAATCATTCAACTGGGAAAAACTGAGAGATTTTGTGAACTACATCGGTTGTCTAGTTTCAGCAAAGCTGTATATAAACTTGGCAGTAAGAACTAAGAAATGCAGAATTCTTCAGACTTCACAAATTTCAACTAAAATGCTTAGGAATTTCGTTGTCATACTAATTGAAGACCCCTTCAATCAATATATAGTGGTTCTAATGTCACACCCCAAACCCGAGATATGATAGACGCTGCATACCTGTAAGATATAACCTCACAGACATGTAAGGCTTTAAAACATATATCTTATACCTGTTACTAAAAGAGACTGATATACCTGAAGAATATAGTGATTCATAAAACTAAATCTGTCGATAGAAATTTTAAAGATCATAATTCGACAATATTCAGAATTAAATCTCCAAAATCATAAAGCTACTATGTGAAGATAAAAGTCTGAATACTAATTAAGATAATTTGATGTTCATAATATTTAAATAAATTTTAGACAATTTAAATGTTACTAGATTAAACATCACTTCCCGAAATTCCTGCGTGGTTGATCAAATCACAACCTGAAAAAAATTTTGAAAGAAGGAGTGAGTCAAACTACTCAACAAGTAACTAACATCCCTTCAGCCGGATGAAGCATGCTTAAAGCTAAAATATTATTTATAAATGCCAAGACAAAATATTGGGTAATCTTATTCAAAATCATATACTTCAAAACTTTCACATTCAAATAACAGAACAAATATATTCACAATATTTAAATTTAAATGGTCTCCTGTAACATACTACGACCACACTTAAACCATGTGGCATAGGTCAGAAATAGAACCACAATTAACTCCGATAGCACGGGTCAGAAGTATATCAAAAGCAACCATTGGCTGCACTGAACAGATATCACAAGTACCACTATTTTGTAACCGGTGGTGCGGTTGGGAGATCAATCTCTAATCACATAATACATATCGACATGACCAACATTTAACCCCCATTGGCAGGGTCAGAGCATAACCATACTAGGAGACAAAACATAAATATATATTTTTAGATTACCCAAAATTCATAAAACAGTATATCAAATTTCTCAAGCATATCTCATGCACATCAAAAGTATATTCATTTCAGACTAAATATTTATGTTTATATTCTCAAAAACATATATGCATACATTATATAAAGTCATGAACAAATTTCAAAATCAAAAATCACGTTTTGCATAAACCATATTCTAAATCCAACATATAAACTCATATACATATACATTTTGCATGCTCAACCCGATTTTAATAAATCATAAGACAAAATATTATATCTCATGTACAAATTCAGATTGAGGTTAATTTTTAGGGTGTGAAAACACTGAAGGGATATCAGTTACTTACCTGATGTTGTTAATTTCAGGTTCAATTAACACAGTAGAAAATCCTCCTAGTAGCCTAATATGTCAAGAAACACATACAAAAATCAGAACTAAATTTGGAACTAGATTCTATAAGGCAACATTTCGCTGACCATCCTAAACACTTAGGGTGTGTAGCGATCTCTAGTACAATTTATGAACATTTTCGATTAATAAGGTAATATTTTATTATTATATATATTTTTAAATTAATAAAATTTTCAATAAAGTTGAGAATTAAACTTAAATCATAAAATCAGTAAGGATTTTAATTTCAGAATAAAAGATAACACTAATTTCATGCATAAAAATCATATTTAAAATTTTTTTCATAAAATTTTTTGATATTTTAATAAAATTTACTAATTTAAGAAATAAATTTATAATATATATATATATATACTTTTAGATATAAAAAAATACAATAGAAATCAAATATCCAGTATTTATGAAGTTTACAACAGAATTTATCATATATTAATTAAAATCAAATTTTTAAAAAAATTAAAAGAATTTTCTGTTTTCTAGAATTTTCAGAATCTGGATGGCCATTTGGGCTAATTTGAGTATTTGTAACTTTTAACTCGAATAATTTCCAGTGATGAAATCAACACCAATATGAAGTATTCATATCATACTACAACACCGAAATTTGTTTCGATTAAAAGAATACAAAATTCTCAAGTTTTGAAAATCAAAATTCTCAAAATCGTCACAAAAATATCCAGATTTCTGAGTTTTCGATATCAACGAGCCTATTTTGAGGCTTTAATTCTCTTAACACAGGAAGCTTCTAACCGAGCCATTGATGCCAAATTAAACACCTTATTTCATATTACAAAAGCCCTTAAAGAAATGACCAAAAACGTTGCCGGAATATTGAGTTTCGGTGACCTAAAATTGGGTTGTCAAAACTGTTGAAAACTAGGTTTCTAATTAACTTTAAAATTTTGTATCTTTTTAACCACAAGGCCAAACTAGATGCTACAAAAACCATTGGAAATATCTTTTCAATACCTTTCCATTGATACCCATCATGCCACCAGAAAGTCATCAAAAAAGTGCAAAATTTGAAAAAAAATGTAAAAAAATATAAATAATTTAAGGCTTTTTGTACCCAAACTATGAAAATATAATCCCAAACATACCTTAATCAGCAATCTCTTAAATACTTTTCCCTTTCCTTTGTCTTTCTTTTTCTCTGGTATTAAGCTCTTCTGACTGCCTATTGTTTGAGTCTGATAAATAAACTGACATGAGTTACTGTCTATTCTTTTAAAACTTGTAAACTACCCAACTCCACTAACTTAAACGTGATGAATAAAACTGATCCTAATCCCTATTAACTTAAACGTGATAAATAAACTGATTTTAATTAAATTTCTTTATTTACTTAAAAATCTCTTCTTCTATTTTTTAATTATTAAGACACTCAAAGTCATAATTATAAATAAATAAAATACTAAAATAATATCTACTTATTATCTTTATAAAACTATAACTTAATAAATTTAAATGTTTTTATAATAAATACTTTGTTAGGGGTATTACATCTAATTCCCAAGTTTCTACCCCATCTAATTACCAAGTTTCTCTTCATGCTATATGCATTTTTGTTAGATCATCATCTTGTTATTGATGCCAAACATGCTTATATCAGCCTAAACAGAAACATTGCTGCATAGCAACTTCTCAACTATGAACCATAAAGCAACATAGACAGTTCTGAGTTCTGACAAGACAAATTGGAATACTGAGATTTTGATCCTAAGACAGAAATTTCCACAGCAGAGCTGGAACACATATTAAATTGTAAAATTTAGTTAGATAGAAACCATTAAGATAAATGTGTCCTGTTCAAGTCTTTCAAAACTTGATTCAATATAAAAACTACAATCCATGTTGTAGCCCATCAACAACAATTGATTCTGTTAAGAATAATACTTGCATGGCTTGGTGTCCGTGTATGTGCAGTTGCTGATTATTTGGATAAAAACATGCAGTTGCTGGTTATTTGGATTTAGACATGCAGTTACTTATAGTAAACTGTTTTTAAACTTCCTTTTAACACTTGTAATCCATGCCTTAACACTTGAATCCATGTCTTGACAAGTGTTATGCATGTAACTACCTTTTTTGTGTATAAATAGAGGTGTCTAGTATGAATAAAGTGTGCCTTCATCAGAACAATTTCTGTTCTTATTTAAAATTCCTTATCTGGTTTGTTGCTTCATACAGCAACTTTAGTTCTGTCCATACTTTATCTTCATGGTATCTAAAGCCTATTTTGATCTTAAGGGGCTATGTTTGTAAGACAATTAAAACAAAGTCATTTCTCGAAACCTTAAGAAAACCATCTTCATACAAAATGGCCTCCAGCAATATTCTTAGTCATCAATCTCCACCAAACTTCAATGGAGAGAATTATGCAATTTGGTCAGTTAAGATGGAAGCCTATCTTCGTGGTTACGATCTTTGGGATGTCATAGAATCTGGAGGTGAAGTACTTGTCTTGAGAGAAAATGCAACCCTCGCACAAATTAAACAACATAGTGAGGAAGTTGCTAAGCGCTACAGAGCGCTGGCATGTATCCATGGGGTTGTTTCGATGCTGTATTTACAAGAATAATGGGAGCCAAATCAGCAAAAGAGGCATGGGACAAACTGAAGGAAGAATTCCAAGGTTCAAAGAGGACAAAACAGATGCAGGTAATGAATTTATTGAGAGAATTTGAGACTTTGAGAATGAAAGATACTGAAAATGTTAAAGACTACATTAACAAAATCATGCGAGTGGTGAACCAGGTGCGGCTGTTGGGAAAGAATTTTTCTGAAAGCCGTGTAGTCCAAAAAGTTCTTGTGTCTCTACCAGAAAAATTTGAATCTACAATTACATCATTAGAAGGGTCACAGGACCTCTCAACCTTGACTCTTACTGATGTAGTAAATGCACTCCAAGCCGCAGAGCAAATGAGAGCAATGCGAAGTGATAATACATCTGAAAACGCTTTATTTGCAAAGATGAAAGGAAAAACAAGAGGTGAGTCAAGAATAAAAAAAGGCTCAGGTGATCAGAAGGAGAAAGAAAAAGAAAGGGTTTAATATAACAAAACTCATGGGAAAAAGAGCAAGTTTCAGATGTGCTCTCATTGCAAGAAAAGAAATCATTCAGAGGCCTACTGCTGGTTTAGACCGAGTGTCAAGTGTCGTGCATGCAATCAATTGGGTCACATTGAGAAGGTATGTAAAAATAAACCGGAGAAGCATGATAAGGCATCACAAGCAGATGAGAAGGCTGATGTTGCCGAAAAGTAGTTGTTTATGACCTTGACACGACCCAAGGTAGTTGACTCAAATCAATGGTTGTTGGACAGTGGTTGTTCAAATCACATGACCTCCAACAAAGAAGTCTTTACTGAACTTGATACTCTGCATCAATCTAGTGTTGAAATTAGTGATGGCAAATATCTATATGCAGTAGGGAAAGGTACAATCAACATTCAAACTTCCCTGGGAAGCAAATATGTCAAAGAAGTGTTGCTTGTTCCTGATATTGCTCAAAATCTGCTAAGTGTAGGCCAAATGATGGATGATGGGTATGTCTTACTTTTTAAAGATAAATCATGTACTGTGTGTGATTCATCGGGTGAGTTTGTTATGAATGTTCCTATGAAAAGGAAATGCTTTCCTGTAAATTTGGAAGATGTTTGTTTTCCAACCTTTGAGGTAAAATCGAATATGATAACACTTTGGCATAAACGGTTTGGACATTGTAATCTTGGTTCCTTGGTACAGGCTAGCAAGTCAGGCTTGATGGAGAATTTACCTTCCTTAACTGAATCAAATCAAGTTTGTAGTACATGTCAGTTTGGGAAATCTGCTAAGAAGCCATTTCTATCTGCTTAATCAAATAGAGCAACCATGAAGCTTGAACTTGTTCACACTGACATTGGAGGTCCTATGAGTGAAGAATCTCTAAATGGAAGCAAGTTTTTTCTAATCTTCATTGATGATGCTTCCAGAATGTGTTGGATTTATTTTATGAAACATAAATTTGAAGTGTTTAATCTCTTTTTGAAGTTCAAGGCTAAAGTTGAACAAGAATCTGGGAGGAAAATTAAAATACTGAGATCTGACAATGGTGGAGAGTACAAGTCTTTAGAATTTTCTCAATATCTTGAGAAGGAAGGGATTCAACATCAACTCACAGCTCCTTACACTCCTCAACATAACAGAGTTAGTGAAAGGAACAATAGAACTATAATAGAAATGACTAGGTGTCTTTTATTTGAAAAGGAGCTATCAAAGAGTTTTTGGGCGGAAGCAGCCAATACAGCTGTATACTTGCTGAACATTCTTCCCACAAGAGCCTTGAGAATTGTGACTTCATATGAAGCTTGGTTCGAAAAAAAGCCATCAGTAAGTCATCTACGTGTTTTTGGGTGTATTTGTTATCAACATGTCCCTAATGTGCTAAGAGATAAATTACAATCAAAGGCGGTGAAAGGAATATTTATAAGGTACAGTCTACAATCAAAAGCCTACCGCATATATCAAATTGACTCTGGTAAGATTTTCATTAGCAGAGATGTCACGTTCGATGAAGAACTTAGCTGGGATTGGAATGAAAAGCAAGTCAAAGAATCAAATAATGTTGTTTAAAGTCAGAATGATGATGGTGGTGAACTTGATCTTGATGAAGTCACTGATGAAACACCTGTACAAGGTTCTCGCACTATTCAAGACATATACAACAGATGTCAAGTTGCAATAGCAGAACCTACCTCATTTGATGAAGCTGCACTTCACAAGGAATGGAGATCCGCTATGAGAAAAGAAATTGCAATGATTGAGAAAAACAAGACTTGGACTCTTGTTGATCGACCAAAACATAGACAAGTGATTGGCGTGAAATGGATCTTTAAGAAAAAGATGAATGCAGATGGTTCTCTAAATAAAAGCAAAGCAAGGCTTGTTGCAAAGGGTTTTTCTCAAATGCCAGGAGTAGATTATTTTGATACTTTTGCTCCTGTAGCAAGGTTGGATACTATCAGGCTTCTCTTTACACTGTCAGCTACTCATGGTTGGAAAGTCTTTCATCTGGATGTTAAGTCTGCATTTTTAAATGGCAGACTAAATGAAGAAATATATGTGGAACAACCCATGGGATTTGAAGTAGAAGCTGATAAAGACAAAGTATATAGGCTACATAAAGCCTTATATGGGTTAAAGCAAGCACCACGTGCATGGAATAGTAGGATTGACTCTTACTTGCATAATCAAGGGTTTCACAAAAGTTTGAATGAGGCCACATTATATGTGATGGAAGGAGGTTCTGCCAACTCTCTAATTGTATCATTATATGTTGATGATCTTTTAATAACAGGTGCAAATACAAAAGGTATTGCTAAACTTAAAACATCAATGAAGAAAGAATTCAACATGTCAGATTTGGGTTTGATGACTTATTTTCTGGGACTTGAAGTGTCATAAACAAGGAGTGGTATTCACCTGATTCAACAAAACTACATAACAGAGGTGTTGAAACGATTCAACATGAACAATTGCAAGACAACTGAAACTCCTTTGAATGCAAAAGAGAAACTGTCAGTCGGCTTAAGTAACAAGCTCTACAATCCCAGTGAATATAGAAGTTTAATTGGTTGCCTTCTCTATATATGTTCTACTTGACCAGAACTTATGTTTGCTGTTAATTACTTGTCACGATTCATGCAACAGCCATGTCAATCACATCTCACAGCAGCCAAAAGGATTTTGAGGTATCTAAAAGGTACAGCAAGCTATGGTGTTGCATTCATACAAGCTAAAACCACTGAACTTGTAGGATTTTCTGATAGTGATTGGGGAGGTAGCATTGATGATGCCAAAGTACCTCTGGATATGTATTTACTCTTGGGAATGGAGTGTTTTCATGGAATTCACACAAGCAAGAATCAGTGGCACAATCCTTAGCAGAAGCAGAGTACGTAGTAGCTGCTGTAGCTGCAAACCAAGGGATATGGTTGAGAAAAATTCTACTTGATCTTGGAATGCCATTGATGAATCCTACAAAGGTGTTTGTTGACAACAAATATGCCATATCAATAGCACAAAATCCAGTTTTCCATGGGAGAACTAAACACATTCATGTAAAATATCATGCCTTGAGAGATGCACAAAAGAAAGGTGAAATTCTTGTACAATATTGCTCATCTGATGATCAAGCTACTGACATTATGACTAAGCCTCTTTCTAAGGCTAAGTTTGAACATAATCGAGAAATACTTATGGTGAATAATGCAAGCATTAAGGAAAGGTGTTAAGAATAATACTTGCATGGCTTGGTGTCTGTGTATGTGCAGTTGCTGATTATTTGGATAAAGACATACAGTTGCTGGTTATTTGGATTTAGACATGCAATTACTTGTAGTAAATTGTTTTTAAACTTCCTTTTAACACTTGTAATCCATGTCTTAATACTTAAATCCATGTCTTGACAAGTGTTATGCATGTAACTACCTTTTTTGTATATAAATAAGGATGTCTAGTATGAATAAAGTGTGCCTTCATCAGAACAATTTCTATTCTTCTTTAAAATTCTTTCTCTAGTTTGTTGCTTCATACAGCAACTTTAGTTCTGTCCATACTTTATTTTCAGATTCAACCAAGAAAGCATCAACCATTATTGCAGTTTGACCAAATCCTTCCTGGTCCTTGTCATTTTGATGCATGAAATTAGAGCAAACTAGAAAAAGAATTAAAGATGTGACAAAGACAAACAACTACATTTCCTTTTGATTGACTACTTCATCATATGGACAAGAAAATTAATCTTGAGTTAAATCAACAAAACCTCATTGACTTCCCTACCATAAAAAATCATTGGCAATAACTGCACTTTTTTCAATTAATAATCAAACATCAGCAGTTATAACTTACTAACACTTGTTTCATCAACAAAAGGAGGCAAATTTTGGGGTTAATTTCAACGTAATTGTAAACTAAACTTCAAATTCAATTGCTATAGAAAATCTAAGATTACAAAAAGGAAGCAACTTTGCAAGAGAAAGCAAAGAAAGAAAACCCATTTCTTTTCAATGACCACTTGATTCAATGAGCAACAACATCATTATTTAACACATTAATCAACAAATTTTCACCATGTCTATTACTTCTACTCTCCCTAGATTCTAAGCTTTGACCAGAAGTTTCCAAATTGACCAGCAAGACAGATTTAGTAGCCAAAAGCTTCTTTCTTTGAAGACAACATGGACCACCATAGATCTTGTTCAGGAACCTTGGGATTTGATCAAAATCTGAAATTTGGATCTGGGTTTGGCTTGGAATCTGAGTTGGGACTGAGTCAAGTCGTACTGAGTTCAGCTTGTGGGATCTGGCATTGATTTTGGAGTCTCTCAATTGGGCTAAAGCTCCTGGCTTTAGATACTTGTGGAATGCTTCAGCTTTGCAGGATCTTGAAATGGGTTTCATTTAGGAGTTTCAGGGGAACCTTAGATGGATATGGAGCAAGGTTTCTCTTTTTTTTTTTTACTTTGGAGAGAAAGATGGGGTTTTTCGATCCTATAAAAAGAGGAGTGTTTGAGAGGCGGGAAAACAAGGGAGGGAAAATTTCAGGGCTGAGTAAGAAAGAGAGAGAAAAGTTTCAGGGCAATGACAAAAAGGGTAAGGCGGGAAATGCATGGACAGTTAGGACTGGACTCAACCACGTGACTTCTCTTGTTTATTAGAGTAGGAGAAGGTCATTGAAAAATTGGAGGCTTGAGGTTGAATTTATTAATACATGAATTAAACGTTTCCGATCTACATAGTAATCTATACAATAAACAAAAGAAGCCCCACACTTGGTCACGTGGAGGCTGCAGGAGAGGTTGTGAAGCTTGAACAAAGGTTTTAACAGGATTATCAAATTTTACCACATAGACACAAAAAGAGGAGAATTGTGATGTGTTTGATGGTTGAACCGCATTCTGAAGGGTTATAAGTTGAGCCGAATGTATGCGGATTTACCTCCAGTATAATAAAAATTCATAACCTGAACCAACAATTTCCCTGCAGTCATGAAGGTGTTGGTTCAATTTGTTTTAGTGGCATATTTCTTCTTTTTGATCTTTGTGTCAAGTGAGAGTCACGTCTCTTTTTATCTCTTTTTTTTTTCAATTACATCTTTTAATCGTGGAAAAACAGTCAGGACAGAGACCTTTTTGGAATTTTGAAGTCCAAATCTTTATATGGAATTGACACTTTACTTTGCCCATGAAAAGCCCATTTTGTATTTTAGTGTATACCAATCCTTGATGGCCTCAGAGTTTTCATTTTCTTTTCTTTTCTTTTCTTTTCTACATCAACTTTCTCTTAATTTTGACATCCCATCTATGTTCTTTGTTGCTGGTACTACTCTACCAGGAGTATATATATAATTTACAGGTAAAAAGTTGGAGGTCAAGATCTTGAAAAGCTTTATTTGGCAATATCAGGGATATCTTGAAGGATACTAAAATATGATTTTTGGATGTTTAAAAGGAAGTGCCACAGCTACATCTGTTGTCCTGTAAAACATTTAAAATCAACATAAATCATTGCTTTTGGTGTTGATGATGCTCTTATTCTGGTGTTTCTTTTCCCTGTCTGGTTGACAAAGTTGGGGAAGCATCAGATACTCCTGAGTGAGAGGACTGCAACTGGTTGCTGAGAATTAAAGCAATTAAATTGCAATTTGTTGACTTGTTTATCACATGGTTGCTCATTATTTTTTCCTCATAATCAGAAGATTCCTGTGCTTTTCCTTTCTTTCTACACCAGTTAATGCTGTTCCTGACCCACTCCCAAGGGGCTTCCCACTTTTCTCCCCTACTGATTCTGTTCACCTTAGCCCTCAATGTTTGATCCTCCCTATTAATTTCCAGCTGGCCAACTTATCTTTCATGGAAAACATGATGTGTCGGCTGCCTAACTAACAGCCTAAATGGGCAGTTGCACCTCCCCCCCTTGAAGACAAGTTTGATTTGCCCTCTTCCTGGACCACTAAGTATGGAAAATGATAGTATATTTGATAAACTGAACTGTCATCTGGGCTGTATTTCCTGTTCTTTCGATTGGTAATAGACAGAAATGGAATTTGTGGATCATGGAAATCCACTGATAAAGCAAATCAGTCATTGATATCCATAAAAATTTAGATTAATACTCTTCCATCTTTGGTCTGCCACTTTCCCAGAAAGAGGGAAGATTTTCGTGAGAGTCATACTGGTACCAGGTAAAAGTCAGAAAGCTCCAACTTGGCAAGTTACATAAGAAGAAATTCATTTTGAAACGGCACGTCTTACGTAGTACAAATAGCTATCTTTGCCTACAGGGCGACACCACCAATGTCCATTACTTATCCAGAGTTACCGGAACAGACTTGAAAATTACGCTCTAATATCCCATGGGAATAGAATAAAAGGAAACACAGGTCGCAGACAAATAGCAGTTTGTATTCTCTTCAGAGCAAAGAGGAAGGAAAAAAAAAAAAGAAACTCCTTCTAATATATATATATATATAGTCCTTAATGAACTGAAAGAAAGATGCCTGCTTGTGAAGATCCTGTTGACAAAAGGCTTATGGCACCCCAACTCAATTTGGGTATGAAATGGTTTTCATGATTATCTGCTTTTGGTTTTGTTTTTGATTTCTGGGAAACTTTCAATGAATGATCACGATTGCAGCATGACTCATACTTTTTAAAATTCAGATTATTGAAGTTTTACTGATAGGTGTTGTGTTTCTTATAATCTGCTCAGCTTCTGAACATGCTTTCAAAGCAATACTAACGAGTCTTCCCAAGCCTGGGGGTGAAGAGTTTGGCAAATTCTATAGCTTACCTGCTTTGAATGATCCAAGAATTGGTAAGGTTTCTTTCACTGTCTTCTGCACTGAAATATCAGGAAAAAGAAAAACAAATTGAATACTTTGAATTGAAATAACTTGTTGACTGTATGACTGCATAGAACTCGTCTTTCCCTTTCCTTTTCTTAGTTTTTTGCTCCTTCTTGTTCTAATATTGCAGACCGTCTGCCATACTCCATAAGGATCCTTTTGGAATCTGCTATTCGTAATTGTGACAACTTTCAAGTTACCAAGGATGATGTTGAAAGGATTATTGATTGGGAGAATACATCACCAAAGCAAGTTGAAATCCCCTTCAAGCCTGCTCGTGTTCTCTTACATGTAATTTGTAGCACAAAGTGACCATTGAATCTTATCTTAGGATTTTCTCTGGCAAACTGTAAACTTTTTGTCTCTTGTATACCAGGATTATACTGGAGTTCCAGCTGTGGTTGACCTTGCTAGCATGCGAGATGCTATGAAGAATCTTGGCAATGATCCAAACAAGATTAATCCACTGGTTTGTAATTGACCATTACATGCTCTTTTTTGTTTCATACTTAGGCATGAGTATATTTGACAGTAGATGGTGCAACATGTTAACTGATTATTCATTTTTGTATCCAGGTCCCTGTGGACTTTGTTGTTGATCATTCAGTTCAGGTTAATGTTACAAGATCTGCAAATGCCGTACAAGCAAACATGGAACTTGAATTTCAGAGGAACAAAGAGAGATTTGCTTTCATTAAATGGGGTTCATCTGTTTTTCAAAACATGCTTGTTGTTCCTCCTGGTTCAGGAATTCTTCACCAGGTAAAGATATTTTTGCCATTTTGTATCTGAAACTTGCATTGGGCAATAATTCTTCCTCCATCAGATATCATTAATCCCTTGTGAAGGGTCAAAGCTATCAGCATTGCTAAAGTTTATCCCGGCTCAATGCTTTTCTGTTATTTGTTCTGTTTCATATGCTTTGTCATTGAGTATGTCTCTCAATGAATTTGTAGGTTAACCTGGAATACCTTGGACGTGTTGTCTTCAACAAGGACGGAATACTATTTCCTGACAGCGTGGTCGGTACTGATTCCCATACAACAATGATAGATGGGTTAGGAGTTGCTGGCTGGGGAGTTGGAGGAATTGAAGCAGAGGCAGCAATGCTGGGCCAGGTAATCTCTGCCCCTGTTTTCTTTATTCTCAGGCATTGCTATCTAGTTGAAAGCTTAAATTTTTTTTTTCTTTCTAATGCTTTATTTTGCAACTTTATAGCCCATGAGCATGGTATTGCCTGGTGTTGTTGGATTCAAGTTGTCTGGGAAATTGCAAGATGGTGTCACAGCTACCGATCTGGTTTTGACTGTGACACAGATGTTGAGGAAGGATGGTGTTGTTGGCAAAATTTGTTGAGTTTTATGGTTAGTTCTACGATCACAAATCTATAAAAATGTATATGTTAACCATTAACATCCAGTGTAAATGATTGTATGCTTGTCATGATTGTTTTTAATGTGCATGTAGGTTAGGGTGTGGCTGAATTATCATTGGCTGATCGAGCCACAATTGCAAATATGTCTCCTGAATATGGAGCAACCATGGGCTTTTTCCCTGTAGATCATGTAACACTGCAGTACCTTAAGTTAACTGGCAGAAGTGATGAGACAGTGAGTTCTTTCATTTCCTTCTTGTTCCTCCCTTCCTTTAACTTGCTCGAATTAGTATGGTTATGGAAGTTATGTTGGTGGCCTGACTATGCTTTCTATATATGATAAGGGGTCAATGATAGAAGCATGTTTGCGAGGGAATAAGATGTTTGTCGACTTCAATGAGGTAGTGTTTCCTCAACTCTGCTAGATAGGAAAGATAGATTTAAGACTGCTATCATCAATCTGACATCAAGGGGACAATTTTCATGATCAGCCTCAACAAGAAAGAGCATATACTTCTTATCTCCATTTGGACCTTGCTGACGTTGAACCCTGTGTTTCAGGGCCAAAAAGGTATGTGCTTTTTCCGACTTAGCCACTTATTTCAATGCATTTTCATTTGCCTTTTTTTTTTTTGCTGATTCACAGATTTTCTCTTTGATGCTTTCTTGCAGGCCTCATGACCGAGTCCCTTTGAAAGAAATGAAGGCTGACTGGCATGCATGTCTTGATAATAAACTTGGATTCAAGGTTAGATGCAGACAGCTTCCGTGCACTTGGTTCATCAGAAGCCTCTTGCATGAATAGTTTCCGTAGTGTTAGTTTACTGAAAACAATTCATTAGTAAATGGAGTTGTTTTCCGAGTGAAACCTTACCATATGCATGCACCCAACAAAGCCCCCATGGTGAGGATACGAGGCTTTTAATATGAAGGTTGCCTCCATATGCACAGTCTGCATGGTTAAACAAATGAACACATTCTTCATTTACTCATATATTGGTATTCAGTGCCATAACTTGTGATCCTTGTTTCCTTGCAAGGTTTTGCTGTGCCAAAGAAAGAACAGAATAAGGTTGCAAAGTTCACCTTTCAGGGACTGCCTGCTGAACTTAAGCATGGTAGTGTTGTCATTGCAGCTATTGCAAGTTGTACAAACACATCAAATCCTAGTGTCATGCTTGGAGCTGGACTTGTTGCTAAGAAGGCCTGTGAGTTCGGTTTGGAGGTTAGTGTTAGCTTGTTAAATGTGTTACTCCGTACTGTATGTTAGTCTTTGGAAGTACTAATATATTTCACTTTATCATATATCTCAGGTTAAGCCATGGGTTAAAACCAGTCTTGCTCCTGGTTCTGGAGTTGTGACAAAATATTTGCTCCAGAGGTATGTTGATTACTTGCTATATTTCGATGAAGGAGTTAGTTGTCGATGTTGCTTCTCTTCCTTCTTCAGAAGACAAGAAAATATCTATGAAATTGTTATATTTGATTCTTGTTTTGGTGTCTGCAGTGGGTTGCAGAAATACCTGAACCAGCAGGGCTTTAATATTGTTGGCTATGGTTGTACAACTTGTATAGGAAATTCTGGAGAACTCGATGAATCAGTTGCTTCAGCAATTTCAGAAAATGGTAAAAACATTGTGTTAAAGGGAGAACTGTTTCTTCATTTCTTAGTAGTTGCTGCATACTTGCTTATGAATTGCCAGGAGAGCTTCGGATTAAAGCTTTTCTTCTTAGTTTGGGGTCAAGGATACTTTTCAGTTAAATTTGCAGCAAGTTATGCTGAATTGCTGATGCTTTTCTGTTAGAAATATAGGCTACTCCTTAAACTTGTTTCAAATCCAGCTTGTTGCATGTGTAACTCTTTGGTTCACCATCCTGATCTATGTTTGTACTATAGGTTCTTTTTTATTTTTCTGCAATTGTCTGCTTTCACATTTTTCACCTGCTACATTTTACTGTCATTCAACTTCCCTCATTACTATCTTGATTACTGTTATAGATATTGTTGCTGCGGCTGTTCTTTCCGGAAATAGAAACTTTGAAGGTCGAGTTCATCCACCGACAAGAGCTAACTATCTAGCTTCACCTCCATTAGTTGTTGCCTATGCCCTTGCTGGCACGGTATGTATACAACCATTACTTGTACATCTCATGTTTTTCTGCTGGTCTTGATTACTTTACTTCAAGGGTAGACATGCTTCAGAAACTTCGACAATCCAGATGATACCATTCAATATGCAAGCAATTGAGTTCCAAAAATTAGGAGCAAATTGCGTTACTTCTTGGCCTTTTGGCTTTTGCAAGACACCAAATGCAGTATCAACCCAGATTATCAAGTTTGAAGTTGGAAGAGTTGTAGTTTAAGAGGATACCTGATTTTGTCTTTGCCAACATGCTTGGCAACTTTGCAATCTGGTACTGAATCATTTACTCCTTGCTGTCATACTTTCAGGTTGATATTGACTTCGAGAAAGAGCCTATAGGAACAGGAAAAGATGGTAAGAGCGTGTATTTCAGGGATATATGGCCTAGCAATGAAGAGATTGCAGAGGTAAAATATGATGTGCTTGGAGAAACTATTTCAGAAAATGGACAAATATTGTCTTAACATTGTAAGCCAAAATAATGTGTACCTCTATGCACTGACAGTTGGCTCAATCGAGCGTGTTGCCTGATATGTTCAAGAGCGCATATGTAGCTATCAGAAAGGGCAATCCTATGTGGAATCAGCTTGCTGTCCCTGCTTCCACTCTCTACTCTTGGGACCCAAACTCGACATATATTCATGAGCCTCCATACTTCAAAAACATGACAGTAGAACCACCAGGCCCGCATGAAGTGAAAGATGCATATTGCTTACTCAATTTTGGTGACAGTATTACTACCGATCATATTTCCCCAGCTGGTAGTATCCACAGGGATAGCCCTGCTGCTAAGTATCTTCTTCAGCGTGGAGTGGACCGGAGGGACTTCAATTCTTATGGTAGTCGTCGAGGCAATGATGAAGTGATGGCAAGGGGTGCATTTGCCAATATCCGCATAGTTAACAAGATCTTGAAGGGAGAAGTTGGTCCAAAGACAATTCACATTCCAATAGGAGATAAGCTTAATGTACATGATGCAGCAACAGTGAGTGTTGGCATTGTTATTTAGAAATGCTTTACTTCAGCTTAGACCATATTTACCAACCAGTGAAATATCATAAACTTGCAGAGGTACAAGGCTGCTGGGCAGGACACTATTATCTTAGCTGGAGAAGATTACGGAAGTGGCAGCTCACGAGATTGGGCTGCCAAGGGCTCAATGTTACTGGTGCAGACACATACTTACTGTTTCTTGACATCCAAGCATCATGTTTTATGCTTCTTCACATCTTCTCTATCTTCTCCTATTCACCCTTTCATCCCCAATGGTTTTTCTGCTCTGTCCAGGGAGTCAAAGCTGTGATTGCTAAGAGCTTCGAGAGAATCCATCGCAGTAATCTGGTTGGCATGGGGATCATTCCACTTTGTTTCAAGCCTGGTGAGGATGCAGATTTTCTACGATTAACAGGTCATGAGCGTTATACAATTGACCTTCCAAGTAAAATAAAGGAGATAAGACCTGGCCAAGATGTTACCATCACAACTGACACCGGCAAATCCTTCACATGCACTGCCCGGTTCGATACAAAGGTATGTCAAAGACACAGAGTTTTAGGAAGAGAAAAGGGGGAAGGTTTTGCCAAGCATTCAGAACCATAACCAATGGCTTTTACGTATACGAACAAATGTTTTGACTTACATGAAAATTTTTCTGCAGGTGGAATTGGAGTACTTCAATCATGGAGGCATTCTTCCATATGTCATTCGTAACCTGAACAAGGATTAGGCAATCTAGCTTCAAATCAGCAGCCTCTTCACATTGCAATCTCCATTGATTGAAGTTTTTCTGGGGTAGTGGGGTTCTTCAGCAGACAATCAGTAGCACAGATTTTTCAAGGTTCTCAGTAATACCAGGAAATGCACTGCTGTTTAGGTTACTGGGGAATTGGGGTTGTTCATATCTGTTGTTAATTAGAGTAGGAAAAGAAGAAAATGATAATGGATGTTCTTATTTTTGGATAAAAGAAAAAACTTAAATTTTATCTTTTAAGAAGATATGAATTGATTCGAAGATCAAGTAAATAGTTTTTCTGATCTATTAATAATATACTTCAACAGATTGAATTTATATGAATCCTAAAGTACCATCACAACGCAAAGCACTATTGTTGTGAAAATGTAAATCACTACTTCATTCTCTCTAGCCTCTATCTAATTTGTAGTGTAGAAAGAAAAGCTTTAAGATAGTTTAGCTTTCTTACAAGAACAGCATGATAAGGAGTAGATATAATGTCATTAATAGTATCATGTTGATACTAAAAAGGTAAATAAGATGCAGAAATTGAATAGAAAAAAGGTAACCAGGATTTGGCATCGTGTAGCCTCGATACATATAAAGTAGTTTAAATTACAGAAAAAAGCACCATGCCAAACAGTGAGACAGAGCATATGATTGAAGATCAAGGAGAATATAACAGAGCAAAAGGTGCAAGAATAATAGAATCATTGAACAAAAATTTCTCTTTATTCAGTTCCCAAAATAAGAAGCTCTAGTTACATGCTGTGGTATATAAAACTATGCACTTCATTACCAGCATATTTAGTAAATCACAATATTTTCACCAACAGATGGATATTGGAGAAAAGAGAAATGAATAAGAAGAAAGAAAGAGATAAAGATGGTCAACCTATGAGACTATGTAAGTGCCTCAGCTCCAGCAACAATCTCCAAAATCTCGCCCTAGCCCTCTGCACCATCAGCTTCCCGCTCTTGGTTGTCAACCTAAACAACTCATCTTCCATAGCATCAACACAAGTCCCATTCACATCAAAAACCTTTCCTTTCACTGACAAAGGAAGCAAAGTACGGATTACTGGATCTGACTTCACCGAAGATACAAACTTTGCATAGACTTCAGGCAAAAGATCCCGGTCGCTTTTGATTCATTGTCACTATTGTGGCTGGTTGAACTGCTGTCTCCATCAGGGTTGTGGTTCATAACATGAGATGAAGCAGCTTCAGAACGGCTGGTTCGCTTCTCCACTTTAACCCTATAGTTTGTCGAACCTGTTTCATCAACCTCCGCGTAGATGATCACTCTGTCACCAACACAAAGCTTCTTACTACGAACAAATGGAATCCATTCCTTGATGAGAACAGGCTTTGGGTGTTTCGGGTGATTTGGGTTGTTTGTGATACGTGTACTGCAGCAAAAGATCCACTGAAGGCCGCTCTCATCCTTGACAACAAAATCCACCTTATAATTGCCATGTAATTTTGGGAAACGTTCCATTTTGAAGTAGTTCATTCCAACCGCACATCTCCTGCTGATGTCTGTCGCGTTGAGTGTCTTAGAGAATATCTTCATCGCTAAAGCCAAAGGAGTTGCAGGGCTAGCCTAAAATAAAAGCCTTCTGCTTCTGCTTTAAATAGAGATTGGTTTGATGATGGATCCCGACAGAACTTTATCAAGAGTTTTCTTTTAAATGGACATAATGTATAAAGCGTTTTTTTTTACGACAAAGCTCTTTATAATTTTAATTATTTTTAATAAAAAAATTAAAATTTAGATAAAATTATTCTTAATAAAATTGATTCATTTATTTGACTTCGCGTCTCAATCTAAAATCTATTAACGGATCAAGTGTGTTTAGCTCTGTACCTCAAATTAACTTATATTTTTTGAGTTTTTTTCGTCAGACTATTCATCTTTTAAGTATTCTTTATTAGAAAGTAAACGTTTAAACATTTTGAACATTTTGGAGTAGTTTTTGATACATGAAGAAAATTTTAAACGTTTTAAATATTTTAAAATATTTTTGAGTGATTTTTGATATATGAAGAAAAACTTTTGAATAGTTTGAGCATTTTTTATCAAGTAGGCATATTCGTTAATTATATTGTTAAATGGAATATGATGTATCGTCTGAAGTTGTTGATCTTGTTAAATGGAATTCAGTAGTTTTTGTTATTTTTTGGGCATTACGTAACTAATTTTTAAACATTACGTGACTGACTTTGGACATTGCGTGACTGATTTTGAGCATTGTGTGATTGACTTTGGGCATTGCGTAACTAGTTTTCAAGTACTGTGTGACTGATTGATATGGCATTGCCTGAATAGTTGATAGGCATTGCGTGACTTATTAGTAAAGCATTGTGTGACTTAGGCATTATTTAAAAATCAGTCACGCAATGCCTAAAACCAATCACGTAATACCTAAACACTAGTCACACAATGATTAAGTCACGCAATACTTAAAAATCAGTCTCACAATACTTAAAAATCAGTCTCGCAATACTTAAAAATCAGTCAAATTAATTTCAACTCCTCAACTTTGGAGTTCTATGAATAAACTAATAAACTCAAAAACCTAAAACACATACTTTTTTTGTTAAGCCATGAAATTGTGCATTTTATAAAATATAGGTTACAAAACTCCATAATTCTCCAAAGCAAGATAAAATATATTCCTATAGGGAGTGCCTTGCTCACTCTCTTATACAAAAATAAAATATACCCCATTTACAAAATATTCTCTGAACAATTTCAACTCAAAATCTCATAAAAAAATTAAAATTCTCAGCAAATATTCTTAACAATCATCTCAATCCCAAACATAACAAAATCGTGAACCACCATAAAATCCATCAAACATGCTTTAGTTATTCCTTCTCCTTAAGCAAAATCGCTGCTTGTAAAGAGTAAAATAACTGTTCATCACCCTTGAGAACCCCAAGATCCACCATCCAAAAAAAATAAAACAAAATAAGAAAAAGCTTGATGTCATCTTGCACTTTGGATAGCAAGATAAACAGTATTTGATAAGAGAGAAAAATCGAGATTTCATTTTGAAATTTTTATTTGGATGGTGGGATAAAGAAACTGAAACCATTTTAATTTGTCTGAAATTATTTAAAGAGTATTATTGTAAAGTCATGACAAAAATTGACTAAAAATAGTTAAAATTATAAAAGTGATAGTTTTGAATTGAGCTTATAATGAAGGTTAATTCTCACAATTTTCTCCTTTATCAACAGCTAATAATGTGGTGGTATGGTTTCAATTAGGCACACGATTATTGTTTGTTTCATTGAATTGGACGATCTTGATCTTTCATTAGCGCAACCTTTGTTATTCACTAGACATGGAGGGTAAGTACATAAGTCAACATTGTGGTAGCATGTGCCTTGTTCATAAATTTTTGTACAAAAACATAAAAGAAATCTATGGATTTTCTTCTGAGTCGAATGGTCTGTGCTCAATAATCTCGCGGTCTTAACTTGTGCATTCCCAGTTGGGTGTGGCATCCACTTTTATGTTATCGCACGGTTTTTTTTTTAAAAAAAAAAACTTCTCAGTTTGTACAGACAGAAGTGAATTGAGTTCCTAAGTGATGGGAAATAGAAACGATAATGATCTGGGGAACAATCTAACAAGGATTTGGAGTTCGGACTTTGTTCTTTGCACGTAGGCCCTGTTTGGACCGTTACGAGTTATTAAGGATGGATTAAATGATAATTACTCAATAACAAACAAACCTCATTAAAGGTAGAGTCCATGCATGAAAACTTAAAACGCAGAACGGTATGTCGTTTTGAGTTACTCCGTCTTCGTCACCTTCAGTTTCCATGCCCACAAGTCCTTAATTGAACAGACCAAAAGCCAAAAAAGCATAGCTTTGGACGTAGAGATGTCGAAGCTGTTTGCGAGAATTGCTGAGTATTTCAGCAACAAAACATTCATAGGTATAAACAAAGCTGGGAATCGTTACTTCACTAGAAAAGAAGAGATTGATGGTGTAACGACCTCTCCTCGATCGCTACTAGGGTTCGAGACCTCTGAGAGATCTAGTCAAGTCCCGAACAAGCCTTAATGAAATTTCTCGATATCTCATTATATACATTTACTAAACCGTATTAATGCTCAAAACATATATATTTATTCCATGAATTTAACAATAAGCAAAGTAATGTCAAATTGCTAAAAGTCGACCTCTAACAGCAGAACGACTCGGGATAAAATGCTATGAGATGCCTTTACCTATCTGCAGTAGATCGCACGTACCGATGATTACACGTTAGGCCAATTCCTATCTGCAAAAGGGAAAATAAAAGGGGTGTGAGTCTTATAGACTCAGTGATCATCATCGACCCCGTGAGCAGGCGAGGAGGGGAAACAAACATAAAGGTGGAATGTTTATAAATCCAAGAATAAGCGTAGAAAGCACACTCCATTAAACTGAGAGATTTTGTTTTTATACCTTGCAAGTCTTAAAAGTAATAAATTACAAATAAACAAATATGAAAACGGTTATATTTAAAGTACTAGAAAATCTTTCAACTTCAATATCCAGTCAATAGTAAATCCAATGGCATGCGTTAAATGAAAAATCTCAAACATAAAAATGCGAAATAATCGATCACCAATGAATATATAAATTTCACTTACCATTCAATGGTAAATTTCAAGTATTAATGCCATGCATTATGTAATAAAAATCCACAAGTGAGCATCATCCTCGGATAGGTTTAGTATAGCCTTTAGACTTACTCTCTCTAACATCATCACCTACTCGTGGGAACTGCCTACGCCACCATATGAATCGGGGCTTCAGGTTCCCCTTTACCTACTCGTGGAAACTACCCACGTCACTCAATATAAATCGGGACTTCAGGTCTCTTTTTACCTACTTGTGGGAACTATCCACGCCACCCAATATAAATCGAGGCTTTAGATCCCCTTTTACAATCAAATATCGATAATCAACAATTACTACTTTGTGCACAAAGACCACACTTGACCTGGTGTGGTAACATGTCTTACCCCAGAGTGTCTCATTCACGTTAAAATGAAAATAATTGCAATTTAATGCATTTACAAAACATGACAGATCAAAAACAATATAATTATAATTTGAATGTTATGCATAATTTATTTCAAAGCATGACATATCTATCAAATCAGCATGCCAAGTGAAATCAATAATAATAATAATTTTTTTTATCAAATGCCATTAATCAAATAATGACTATTGGCCCAAACATTACACAAGCTTGCAAGGTATGATTTTGAAACGAAAATTATTGAAAGGTTTGTTTCTTCGTAATTAAAACCTTGTAGGTATATACTTATGTATAATATAAAAAAACGAATTTAAAATCATTGCTTGCAATCACAAATAACCTAGGGCTTTCTACCAACTTATATTTTTCACAATTTCATCAACCATCAAATGTAATATATGTAATATATTTATAGGGATATAATTTTTAAAATTTAACACATACTCACCTCACAATAACGAGACGTTACATCACTATATCTTCTTGTCAATGACTCGTTATTTTCTCTAACCGCAGTGCATCTCCTCTACTTATTTCTCTTGAATATTGAAATTCACTTAATATATATAATATTATTTTATTATTTTTTTTCTCCCTCTTCTACTCTTTTCTCTTTTTTTTTTTTTTCTCTTTCTTCCTTCTCCTCTGACACCGCCGCTCTCCCTCTCTCTTTCTTCATTTTTTTTCTTTCCTTTCTTTCTTCTTTCTTCTTTCTTTTCTCTTTTGTTGGCAGACTTTTCTTCTCTCCCTCGGATTCCTCACTCTCCAAACTTTTCCTCTTTTTCTCTCTTTTCTTTTTCTCTTTCTTTCTTCTTCTTTTATTCTCTTGGCGGGGCCCATCTCATCTTTTCTTCTCCTTTCTTCTTTGCTTCTTTAGGCCGGCCCCGACTTTTAGTGCAAATGATTTAAAATGCTTGGACTTTTCTTTGTTTTGTTTGTTTTTTTTTTCTCTTTCATCTCACATGGCCGGCCTCCTCCTTTTTCTTGTTCTTCCTTCTTTCTTTGCATTTGGCCGGTGCCCCCGACCATCATTTCAGCACTAACAAAAATATTTTAATTGATTTTTTAATTGACCACATGGATGGCTGTTTATGTGAATTATTATTATTATTATTTATAATTATTATTTTTAAGCATGTAAAATATTTTACGTTTGTACATTCAATCCACCTTTTATCGTTTTCAACATATAAATTCGTATCAATTATCTTATCGGGACAGTTATGTTAACCACTATACGAAGAGACGACGTGTTACATATGGTATTCATAAGTGGGTCTCATTCCCTTCTCTTTTCAATATTTTTTTTTTCTAGTTTTGCATTTTTATGGATATGGGTATTCGTTAATGATCCTGCTTTTGCATTTGCTATGTGGGTTTTATACTGGAGGTCCTTAGTTCTTTTGAATTTTATTTTTTGAACTTTTTGCTTTGGTTTCGTGGAGTATTCTATATGAATTCATGGATTTTCCATCTGGGATTTTTGAAGAATAAAGTGTTGGACTGCATTTTGTGTTCTTTGTGGTTTCAAATTAGTAATTGGATACTTGGATTCTCCTGCAATCTTCTCTTGTGTTAGATATTTGATTTGTTTGGAGGTTAGCTCTTTGTTAATGAAATAATGTAAGGAAAAGCTTTGAAGCCTTCAATTTATCAACGTAGTAGGAAAATAGATAGCTCTAATTCCATTTGGTTCTTGAGAAAAACTTAAATCCCTCCTTATTCATCGTCTAATTATGTTTATTCCGTTTTGTTGAGCTGAGTTTCAGTTTGTTTATGATGGAAATTTTAAAACTGACACGATCTTGCCCCAAGGTACTGGTCCAGTGAGAAGTTCAATTATCTTAAGGTCTCATAATGGAGTACACTTACCCCTATAATGAGGTTTTGAGTAGGGAGAAAGAAAAAATAAAGCAGGGGGGAGAACAACTTATTTGTAAATGATATACAATTATGTTTTCGTATGCCATTATTATTACGTTTTTCTGACATTATAGTTTTGTTTATGCACTGGTAAAGGAGAAAAGATGGGTGGAATTCAAAGGAGAGCAAGATCCAACCACAATCCCCGGTAAGCTTTTTAGCAAAAGTTGCTCACTTGTTGACCATAGCATAGAGTGGACAGAAATACATTCATATTAACTGATCAGGCTGCACATTGAAAACTAACTACAGTAGAAACTGCATTGTTTGTTTCCAATACTTATGGTTTCTTGCAATTTGATTGCTGTAGTTGAATGGATATGTTGGTTGAATGGGCAGCGAAAGAAAGCTCCAACTCCAGAGGTACTTAAAAATATATTTCATTGCATACTTTGACAGCCCCCTCCCCCCTCCACTTCTCAAAGCAGCAAAAACCTCCCTTACCCAAAGATAAAGTGTAGCAGAATTATGATTCAAATGCATAAAATCTCTTAAATAGATATTATATTTGATAGAAACATTTTGGTACCACAGTCTTTTACTTTAGTTACTAGTGTTTCCGGTAAGATATCCTGGTGGAATGATTTTAAGTTTGATTTGATAGTTTATTGTTTCTATCTTCAGGAAATAATGGAACTTGAAGCAAGGCGTGAACGTGTTAGGCTTAACGTTGCTCGTACGTATTCTTAGGATCATCACTTAACGTGTTCTGCCACTGTATTCTCTGAAAATGATTTGTAAAGCACCATCACGATGTAAAGCACTATTGTTGTGAAAATGTAAATCACTACTTCATTCTCTCTAGCCTCTATCTAATTTGTAGTGTAGAGAGCAAAGCTTTAAGATAGTTTAGCTTTCTTACAAGAACATCATGATAAATACTAGATATAATGTCATTAATAGTATCATGTTGATACTAAAAAGGTAATTAAGATGCAGAAATTGAATAGAAAAAAGGTAACCAGGATTTGGCATCGTGTAGCCTCGATACATATAAAGTAGTTTAAATTACAGAAAAAAGCACCATGCCAAACAGTGAGACAGAGCATATGATTGAAGATCAAGGAGAATATAACAGAGCAAAAGGTGCAAGAATAATAGAATCATTGAACAAAAATTTCTCTTTATTCAGTTCCCAAAATAAGAAGCTCAAGTTACATGCTGTGGTATATAAAACTATGCACTTCATTACCAGCATATTTAGTAAATCACAATATTTTCACCAACAGAAGGATATTGGAGAAAAGAGAAATGAATAAGAAGAAAGAAAGAGATAAAGATGGTCAACCTATGAGACTATGTAAGTGCCTCAGCTCCAGCAACAATCTCCAAAATCTCACCAGTGATTTTTGCCTGTCGTTCCCGATTATAAACAATAGAAAGATTCTTCCTCAACTCAACTGCATTATCAGTAACATTACTCATTGCGTTCATTCTAGCTGCCAGCTCACTCGCCAATGATTCCTGCATTGCCCTCAAGATCTGACTATTCAAATAGAGAGGCATCATGGCATCGAGAATCTGAACTGGATCTTGCTCAAACTGCATAAGAGGTGAAGTTCCCCCCCCTTCCATCCTCACCCTATCCCTCTCCACGATCAGCTTCCCGCTCTTGGTTGTCAACCTAAACAACTCATCTTCCATAGCATCAACACAAGTCCCATTCACATCAAAAACCTTTCCTTTCACTGACAATGGAAGCAAAGTACGGATTACTGGATCTGACTTCACCAAAGATACAAACTTTGTATATACAAGCTCAACCTTATCAACCTCTTCAGTAACAAATAATGAAAAAACATCATCAGCAATTATTTGAGCCTCTTTCGCCGTAGGAAACCCTCCTCCTTCAACAAACCTGTCAACCGAAACATGATCCCTACGCCTTAAATAAGAATTACCCTTTTTCCCTACACTAATAACAGTAAAATCCAATCCAAGACCTTTCAATTCCGCTATCCGGGACTCAGCCTTTCTAATCACTGCATTGTTGAAACTACCACAAAGATCCCTATCACCAGTTACAACAACGAGAGCTACTTTCCTTACAGGTCTAATAACAGTTAAAGGACAATCAATATCTTCACATTGTAAATTTTCAATAATGGTGTAAAGGAACTCAACTAAAGCCTTAGTAAAAGGCCTACCATTGATGACAGCTTCTTGAGCTCTCCTCACCTTTGCAGCTGCCACCAGCTTCATTGCTTCAGTGATTTTTTGAGTGTTTTTTACGGTTGCAATCAGCTCTTGGAGCTCACGAAGACTGCTTTGAACTGGAGCAAAAGGTGAAGGAGATTGAGAGAGGCTTTTGAGGGGTAATATTTGAGGGAATTGGAGAAATGGGTTTTGGTAAAATTGATGAAAGAGTACATTTTTGTTGGAATTTGAAGGTTTTGATGAGATCCAAGTCGGTAGATTTGAAGAATACATAGTTTTGAGAGAGGGTTTTTGCGGGTTTTGGGTTTAAGCTTTGGGTTTAACTTCTCAGTTTAGGGTTTAGGACTGTTGCTTCCCCCTGTCATGTTGCTCTGGAGCCTGTTGCAGCAGTAGTTCCAGTTAGGGTAGGGCTCAGGACTTCATGCAAAAGATCCCTGTAAAGCTGGAAGGTCGCTTTTGATTGATTGTCACTGTTGTGGCTGGTTGAACTGCTGTCTCCATCAGGGTTGTGGTTCATAACATGAGATGAAGCAGCTTCAGAGGGGCTGGTTCGCTTCTCCACTTTAACCCTATAGTTTGTCGAACCTGTATCATCAAGCTCCGCGTAGATGATCACTCTGTCACCAACACAAAGCTTCTTACTACGAACAAATGGAATCCATTCCTTGATGAGAACAGGCTTTGGGTGTTTCGGGTGATTTGGGTTCTTTGTGATACGTGTACGGCAGCAAAAGATCCACTGACGGCCGCTCTCATCCTTGACAACAAAATCCACCTTATACTTGCCTTGTAATTTTGGGAAACGTTCCATTTTGAAGTACTTCATTGCAACCACACATCTCCTGTTGATGTCTGTCGCACTGAGTGTCTTTGAGAATATGTTCATCGCTAATGCAAAAGGAGTTGCAGGGCTAGCCTAAAGTGAAAGGCTTCTGCTTCTGCTTTAAATAGAGATTGGTTTTCTGACGGATCACGAGAACTTTATCACGAGTTCTTTTTTTTTAATAAGTCTTATGCATAATGCGTTTTTATTATAAAATTTTATAATTTTAATTATTTTTAATTAAAAGAATTAAAATTTAAATAAAATTACTTTTAATAAAACTGATCCATTTATTTAATTTTACATCTCAACTCGAAATTTATTAACGGATAAAGTATGTTTAGCTCTGCGCCTCAAACCAACTCATATTCTTTGAGCTTTTCTCGTCAAACTATTCATCTCTGGAATATTTCTTATCAGAAAGCAAACGTTTAAGCATTTTGAGTATGTCGCAACGTGCGGGTCCGGGAACTCGACCGTCAGACATGAGTGAAAACTCTGAAAAAATTAGGAGTCGCCACCAATCTTTTTTACTAGGTGTGATTGACCACCTATTGACTCGATTCTGATCGACGAAGCCTTAAATTAATTTTAAGTCCGCTGAAGAAAACCTTAAACTGGTTTACGATTTTCTAAATCTAAGTTCGGGAGTACAGTTACGCCCGAAAAAAGATTAGACTCCCGGAACGCCCGTTCCATGAACGGTACCATTTTTAGATTATCCTATTAGGCTTTATTTTTTTAAGTTCACTATTTTTCCTTGGTCATTATTCTTTTATTTTATCTCCTATTTAACCTAAAATGGAATGGAAATGTGAGGCAAGATGAAATGCATGACGTGGGATAAAAATATGTCGGACGAGTAACCTTTTATCGATGATATTTTCTCGGATCCGCCCATCATACTGGTGGGATCTGGGGTATTCTCTCACCTAGGGAATTATTCGAGAAATTCGCCTTTGCAAATTCGATGAATAAATCTCGTTATCGGGGTCATCGTACGTTTTATTTTAAAATAATATTTTCGTGCATAATGAACCTAATTCGGGCAAAAATCTTTTATTAAAGATGTTTCTCGAGCCCTCCCATCATACTGGTGGGACCCGAGGATATTTTTTCACCTAAGAAACTTTTCGAGAAATACCCGCCTTCGCAAGATCCTTAAGAGATCCCATCATCGGAGCTTAAACTCGAAAACAGAAATATTTATATGCAATGATATGCATGATGCAATATGTATGCTATGCTAATGCAATTATTTAATTTTTTTATTTATTATTTATTATTATTATTTTATTTTATTTTTTTATTATCACATTTTTCTATTTTTTCTTATTATTATTTTTTGTAAGCAGTCTTTTATCCAAACCTAATGCCTAAAATTTTATATCTACGTTTAATTCCATTTTTTATTTTCTATTTTTTTTCTTTTACATAACATTTTATTAATCTATAGTTTATACCACTAGATATTTAATGTTTAATTTTTAAATTATTTATTGTCTTGGATTTTCTTTATTAATAGTCTTTATTATTTGTCTATTTTATGTCATGGATATTACCTTTTCACAAATTTATTATATACATATTTGAATTATCATTATTTTTTTTATTTTTTCTTTTTTTATCTATTATTTCTTTTGAATGATTTTGTGTTGTTAATTTTTTTATTTATAAAAATTTCGGGATCTCGAAATCGAGGCTCTCCCATCGTACTGGTGGAGCCTTAATTCGGATTTCGAACCTAGGAAAAATGAGCCCGGGTTGCGACTTCTCGCTTCCCGATCGACCATCGCGTCATCGGTTTATTATACTTATAGTTAATGTCATTATATTTTATTTTATTATATTATTTTTTTTATGTTTTATGTATATATATATATATTTTAAGAGTTATTTATATTTGTAGTAAATATTCTCCTAAGCTTAGGTTCTTCGTATAACTAAACTTTTTCTAAAATATTTTTACTTTTATCATTTTTATATATGTTTTGTTATCCTTATTTTTATATTATTCTATTTTTTAATAATTTTCTGATCCTAAGAATATTATCTAAGAAACTTTAGAACATTATCCTAGCATAGTTTAAAATTAATCCTGCATCATTAATGCTTAAACTAAGTAGATAAGATTAAATCTTAAACAAACAATATCACAACAGCCCAGGTAGCCCAAATCACCACAGATCAGTTTGGCAAAGGAATGAGATTTTTACCTGACTAGGCTAAACTGGCCCAAATAGTCGGCCTGACCCGTGGTCCCTCCAAAGCCCACTGTCTAGTCTCTTTGTCTAGCAGCCCACAAGTGCCAAAACTACGCCGTTTTGATCACCACTCTACCTTCCCCAAAACGACGTTGTTTCACTTTAAAACCTAGGTATAAATCCCCTTTTCTTTCTTTTCTTCCCATTTCTTCCCCTCACTTTCTCTCTCTAATCGTCGGACCCTCATTCTTCTCTTAAAAAAAAATCTCACTTTTCTTCTCTCTTTTCTCTCTCTGGCCGCCGACCGATCTCCCTTGGCCCGATCGGTCCTCCCTCTATCACTTTCTCTCTCTCTAGCCGCCGACCGATCTCCCTTGGCCTGATCGGTCTTCCCTTTCTCACTCACTCACACTCTCTCTCTCTCTAGCTGCTGATCGATCTCCCTTGGCCCGCTCAGTCCTCCCTCTTTCACTCTCTCTTTCACTCTTTGGCCGTCAACCAATCTCCCTTTCTTTCTCTCCCTTTAGCATCGACTTCCCACCAGTTCTCTCTCTAGCGGCACTAGAACCCAGGCCTCCTAACCAGCGATGGCACGACCCCAAAGCTTAAACACCCCACTGGCATCACAAAGACCCCAGACTCTCCCTCTCTGACCGGCGACAACAAAGCCCAAACCTCAAAATCTCCTTTTTTTTGTATTTTTTTATGTGGATTTGTTGTGGCTATTAGGAATCTTAGGATTTTTTTTGAGTTTTTTTTATTTTTGCTGGTAGCTGAGGTTTTCAGATTTTTTTTTTGGCTCCCCCTTTTTTTGGCTATGGATCCTCCTTTATACTCGATTCTTGGCTTCGTGGGGGGGGGGGGGGGGGGCACGCTCCCACTACCCTGCCAGACACGAATTTTTCGTGTCTGGCAGAGTGAGGGTGGTGCCTAGCAGGGTGCATCCGCATCCTGCCAGTCGTACCTCTCTTTCTCTCTTCTATTATTATTATTATTTTTTTAATTGATTAATTTTTAATTTTTGTTTCTTTTTGTTTATCTGAGAAAATTTATAGTGTCTACAGAGTAGTTTTTGATACATGAAGAAAATCTTTGAGCGTTTTAAGTATTTTTGAGTGATTTTTGATATATGAAGAAAACTTTTGAATATTTTGAGCATTCTTTGTCAAGTAAGCATATTAGTTAATTATGTTGTTTAATGGAATATGATGTATCGTCTAAAGTTGTTGATCTTATCAAATAAAATTCAGTAGTTTTTGTAGTTTTTGGGCATTGTGTGACTAATTTTTAAGCATTGCGTGACTGACTTTGGGCATTACGTGACTAATTTTTAAGCATTGCGTGACTGACTTTAGGCAATGTTGACTGACTTTGGATATTGCGTGACTGGTTGTATAACATTGCGTGACTAGTTGATAGGTATTGCGTGACTTGTTAATAAGGCATTGTGTGACTTAGGGCCTTGCTCACTCTCTTATACAAAAACAAAATATACCCCATTTACAAAATATTTTCTGAACAATTTTAATTCAAAATCTCATAAAAAAATCAAAATCTCAACAAATATTCTTAACAATCATCTCAATCCCAAACACAACAAAACCGTGAACCACCATAAAATCTATCAAACATGCTTTAGCTGTTTCTTCTCCCTAAGCAAAATCACTGCCTGCAAGGAGCAAAATCACTGTTCATCGCTCTTGAGAACCCCAAGATCCATCATCCAAAAAAATAAAATAAAATAAGAAAGAGCTTGATGTCATCTCTGCGTTTTGGATAGCAAGATAGATAGTATTTGATAAGAGAGAGAAATCGAGATTTCATTTTAAAATTTTTATCTAGATGGTGGGATAAAGAAAACTGAAACCATTTTAATTTGTCTGAAATTATTTAAAGAGTATTATTGTTAAGTCATGTCAAAAATTGACTAAAAGTAGTTAAAATTATAAAAAGTGATATTTTTGAATTGGGCTTATGAGGAAGGTTAATTCTCACAATTTCCTTCTTTATCAACAGCCAACAATGTGGTCGTATGGTTTTAGTTAGGCGCACGATTATTGTTTGTTTCATTGAATCGGACAATGTTGTTCTTTCATTAACGCAACCTCTGTTGTTCGCTGAAGATGGAAGGCAAGTACATAAGTCAACATCGTGGTAGCTTGTGCTTTGTTCATAAATTTTTGTACAAAAACATAAAAGAAATCTATCGATTTTTTTCTAAGTTGCGAGGTCTCTGTTCAATAATCTCACGATCTTAATTTGTGCATTCCTAGTTGGGTGTGGCATCCACTTTTGTGCTATCCCATTAAAGGTAGAGTCCACACATGAAAACTTAAAACGCAGAGCGGTATGTTGTTTTGAGTTACCCCGTCTTTGTCACTTTCAGTCTTCATGCCCACAAGTCTTTAAGTGAACAGACCAAAAGCCAAAAAAGCACAGCTTTGGACGTAGAGATGTCGAAGCTGTTTGCGAGAATTGCTGAGTATTTCAGCAACAGAACATTCATAGGTATAAACAAAGCTGGGAATCGTTACTTCACTAGAAAAGAAGAGATTGATGGTGTAACGACCTCTCCCCGATCGCTACCAGGGTTCGAGACCTCTAAGAGATCCAGTCAAGTCCCGAACAAGCCTTAATGAAATTTCTCGATATCTCATTATACACATTTACTAAACCATATTAATGCTCAAAACATATATATTTATTCCATGAATTTAACAATAAGCATAGTAATGTCAAATTGCTAAAAGTCGACCTCTAACAGCAGAACGACTCGGGATAAAATGCTATGAGATGCCTTTACCTATTTGCAGTAGATCGCACATACCGATGATTACATACCAGGCCAATTCCTATATGCAAAAGGGAAAATAAAAGGGGTGTGAGTCTTATAGACTCAGTGATCATCATCGACCCCGTGAGCAGGCGAGGAGGGGAAACAAACATAAAGGTGGAATGTTTATAAATCCAAGAATAAGCGTAGAAAGCACACTCCATTAAATTGAGAGATTTTGTTTTTATACCTTGCAAGTCTTAAAAATAATAAATTACAAATAAACAAATATGAAAACGGTTATATTTAAAGTACTAGAAAATCTTTCAACTTCAATATCCAGTCAATAGTAAATCCAATGGCAAGCGTTAAATGAAAAGTCTCAAACATAAAAATGCGAAATAATCGATCACCAATGAATATGTAAATTTCACTTACCATTCAATGGTATATTTCAAGTATTAATGTCATGCATTATGTAATAAAAATTCACAAGTGAGCATCATCCTCGGGTAGGTTTAGTATAGCCTTTAGGCTTACTTTCTCAAACACCATCACTTACTCGTGGGAACTGCCTACACCACCATATGAATCGGGGCTTCAGGTCCCCCTTTACTTACTCGTGGGAACTACCCACACCACTCAATATAAATCGGGGCTTCAGGTCGCCTTTTACCTACTCGTGAGAACTATCCACACCACCCAATATAAATCGAGGCTTTAGATCCCCTTTTACAATCAAATATCAATAATCAACAATTACTACTTTGTGCACAAAGACCACACTTGACCTGATGTGGTAACAGATCCTACCCCAGAGTGTCTCATTCACGTTAAAATGAAAATAATTACAATTTAATGCATTTACAAAACATGACAGATCAAAAACAATATAATTATAATTTGAATGTTATGCATAATTTATTTCAAAGTATGACATATCCATCAAATCAGCATGCCAAGTGAAATCAATAATAATAATTTTTTTTATCAAATGCCATGAATCAAATAATGACCATTGACCCAAACATCACACAAGCTTGTAAGGTATGATTTTGAAGCGAAAATTATTGAAATGTTTGTTTCTTCGTAATTAAAACCTTGTAGGTATATACCTACATATAATATAAAAAAACGAATTTAAAATCCTTGATTGCAATCACAAACAATTTAGAGCTTTCTACCAACTCATGTTTTTCACAATTTCATCAACCATCAAATGTAATATACATAATATATTTATAGGGATATAATTTTTAAAATTTAACACTCACTCACCTCACAATAGCGAGATGTTACAACGTTATATCTACTTGTCAATGGCTCGTTATTTTCTCCAACTTGCCATCGTAGTGCATCTCCTCTACTTATTTCTCTTAAATATTGAAATTCACTTAATATATATAATATTATTTTATTATTTTTTTTCTCCATTTTTCTGCTCTTTTCTTTTTNTTATTATTTATTATTATCATTATTATTTTTAAGCATGTAGAATATTTTAGGTGTGTACATTCCATCCACCTTTTATCGCTTTCAACATATAAATTCGTATCAATTAATCTTTCGTCACCGGGACAGTTATATTAACTACTATACGAGGAGACGACGTGTTACATATGGTATTCATAAGTGGGTCTCATTCCCTTCTCTTTTCAATAATTTTTTTTTCTAGTTTTGCATTTTTATGGATATGGGTATTCGTTAATGATCCTGCTCTTGCATTTGCTATGTGGGTTTTATACTGGAGGTCCTTATTGCTTTTGAATTTTATTTTTTGAACTTTTTGCATTGGTTTCGTGGAGTTTTCTATATGAATTCATGGATTTTCCATCTGGGATTTTTGAAGAATAAAGTGTTGGACTGCATTTTGTGTTCTTTGTGGTTTCAAATTAGTAATTGGATACTTGGATTCTCCTGCGATCTTCTATTGTGTTAGATACTTGATTTGTTTGGAGGTTAGCTCTTTGTTAATGAAATAATGTAAGGAAAAGATTTGAAGCCTTCAATTTATCAACGTAGTAGGAAAATAGATAGCTCTAATTCCATTTGGTTCTTGAGAAAACTTAAATCCCTACTTATTCATCGTCTAATTATGTTTATTCCGTGACGTTGAGCTGAGTTTCAGTTTTGTTTATGATGGAAATTTTAAAACTATGACACGATCTTGCCCCAAGGTACTGGTCCAGTGAGAAGTTCAATTATCTTAAGGTCTCATAATGGAGTACACTTACCCCTATAATGAGGTTTTGAGTAGGGAGAAAGAAAAAATAAAGCAGGGGGGAGAACAACTTATTTGTAAATGATATACAATTATGTTTTCGTATGCCATTATTATTACATTTTTCTGATATTATAGTTTTGTTTATGTACTAGTAAAGGAGAAAAGATGGGTGGAATTCAAAGGAGAGCAAGATCCAACCACAATCCCCGGTAAGCTTTTTAGCAAAAGTTGCTCACTTGTTGACCATAGCATAGAGTGGACAGAAATACATTCATATTAACTGATCAGGCTGCACATTGAAAACTAACTACAGTAGAAACTGCATTGTTTGTTTCCAATACTTATGGTTTCTTGCAATTTGATTGCTGTAGTTGAATGGATATGTTGGTTGAATGGGCAGCGAAAGAAAGCTCCAACTCCAGAGGTACTTAAAAATATATTTCATTGCATACTTTGACAGCCCCCTCCCCCCTCCACTTCTCAAAGCAGCAAAAACCTCCCTTACCCAAAGATAAAGTGTAGCAGAATTATGATTCAAATGCATAAAATCTCTTAAATAGATATTATATTTGATAGAAACATTTTGGTACCATAGTCTTTTACTTTAGTTACTAATGTTTCCGGTAAGATATCCTGGTGGAATGATTTTAAGTTTGATTTGATAGTTTATTGTTTCTATCTTCAGGAAATAATGGAACTTGAAGCAAGGCGTGAACGTGTTAGGCTTAACGTTGCTCGTACGTATTCTTAGGATCATCACTTAACGTGTTCTGCCACTGTATTCTCTGAAAATGATTTGTAAAGCACCATCACGATGTAAAGCACTATTGTTGTGAAAATGTAAATCACTACTTCATTCTCTCTAGCCTCTATCTAATTTGTAGTGTAGAGAGCAAAGCTTTAAGATAGTTTAGCTTTCTTACAAGAACATCATGATAAATACTAGATATAATGTCATTAATAGTATCATGTTGATACTAAAAAGGTAATTAAGATGCAGAAATTGAATAGAAAAAAGGTAACCAGGATTTGGCATCGTGTAGCCTCGATACATATAAAGTAGTTTAAATTACAGAAAAAAGCACCATGCCAAACAGTGAGACAGAGCATATGATTGAAGATCAAGGAGAATATAACAGAGCAAAAGGTGCAAGAATAATAGAATCATTGAACAAAAATTTCTCTTTATTCAGTTCCCAAAATAAGAAGCTCAAGTTACATGCTGTGGTATATAAAACTATGCACTTCATTACCAGCATATTTAGCAAATCACAATATTTTCACCAACAGAAGGATATTGGAGAAAAGAGAAATGAATAAGAAGAAAGAAAGAGATAAAGATGGTCAACCTATGAGACTATGTAAGTGCCTCAGCTCCAGCAACAATCTCCAAAATCTCACCAGTGATTTTTGCCTGTCGTTCCCGATTATAAACAATAGAAAGATTCTTCCTCAACTCAACTGCATTATCAGTAGCATTACTCATTGCGTTCATTCTAGCTGCCAGCTCACTCGCCAATGATTCCTGCAATGCCCTCAAGATCTGACTATTCAAATAGAGAGGCATCATGGCATCGAGAATCTGAACTGGATCTTGCTCAAACTGCATAAGAGGTGAAATTCCCCCTCCTTCCATCCTCACCCTATCCCTCTCCACGATCAGCTTCCCGCTCTTGGTTGTCAACCTAAACAACTCATCTTCCATAGCATCAACACAAGTCCCATTCACATCAAAAACCTTTCCTTGCACTGACAATGGAAGCAAAGTTCGGATTACTGGATCTGAATTCACCAAAGATACAAACTTTGTATATACAAGCTCAACCTTATCAACCTCTTCAGTAACAAATAATGAAAAAACATCATCAGCAATTATTTGAGCCTCTTTCGCCGTAGGAAACCCTCCTCCTTCAACAAACCTATCAACCGAAACATGATCCCTACTCCTAAAATAAGAATTACCTTTTTTCCCTACACTAATAACAGTATAATCCAATCCAAGACCTTTCAATTCCGCAAACCGGGACTCAGCCTTTTTAATCACTGCATTGTTGAAACTACCACAAAGGCCCCTATCGCCAGTTACAACAACGAGAGCTACTTTCCTTACAGGTCTAATAACAGTTAAAGGACAATCAATATCTTCACATTGTAAATTTTCACTAACGGTGAAAAGGAACTCAACTAAAGCCTCAGTAAAAGGCCTACCATTGATGACAGCTTCTTGAGCTCTCCTCACCTTTGCAGCTGCCACCAGCTTCATTGCTTCAGTGATTTTTTGAGTGTTTTTGACTGTTGCAATCCGCTCTCGGAGCTCACGAAGACTGCTTTGAACTGGAGCAAAAGGGGAAGGAGATTGAGAGAGGCTTTTGAGGGGTAATATTTGAGGGAATTGGACAAATGGGTTTCGGTTAAATTGATGAAAGAGTACATTTTTGTTGGAATTTGAAGGTTTTGATGAGATCCAAGTTGGTAGATTTGAAGAATACATCGTTTTGAGAGAGGGTTTTTGCGGGTTTTAGGTTTAAGCTTTGGGTTCAACTTCACAGTTTGTACAGACAGACCAAGGTGATGTGAGTTCCTAAGCGATGGGAAATAGAAACGACAATGATCTGGGGAACAATCCAACAAACGGGGATTTGGAGTTCGGACTTTGTTCTTTTGCTCTTAGGCTCTGTTTGGACCTCTACGAGTTACTGAGGACGGATTAATTAATAATTTTTTCTCAGTAACAAACAGACCCCACTAAAAGTAGAGTCCACGCATGAAAACTTAAACGCAAAGCGGTATGTCGTTTTGAGTTGCGCCGTCTCCGTCACCTTCAGCCTCCATGCCCACGAGTCCTTAATTGAGCAGGCCAAAAGCCAAAAAAGCGTAGCTTTGGACGCAGAGATGTCGAAGCTGTTTGCGAGAATTGCTGGGTGTTTGAGCAACAGAACATTCATAGGTGTAGACAAAGCTGGGAATCGTTACTTCACTAGAAAAGAAGGGATTGATGGTATCCGTAAGTGGGTCTCATTCCCTTCTCTTTTCAATTTTTTATTTTCTAGTTTTGCATTTTTATGGATATGGGTATTCGTTAATGATCCTGCTTTTGCATTTGCTATGTGGGTTTTATACTAGAGGTCCTTAGTTCTTTTGAATTTTATTTTTTGAACTTTTTGCTTTGGTTTCGTGGAGTTTTCTATATGAATTCATGGATTTTCCATCTGGGATTTTTGAAGAATAAAGTGTTGGACTGCATTTTGTGTTCTTTGTGCTTTCAAATTAGTAATTGGATTCTTGGATTCTCCTGTGATCTTCTCTTGTGTTAGATATTTGATTTGTTTGGAGGTTAGCTCTTTGTTTATGAAATAATGTAAGGAAAAGACTTGAAGCCTTCAATTTATCAAGTAGTAGGAAAATAGATAGCTCTAATTCCATTTGGTTCTTGAGAAAACTTAAATCCCTACTTATTTATCGTCTAATTATGTTTATTCCGTTTTGTTGAGCTGAGTTTCAGTTTTGTTTATGATGGAAATTTTAAAACTATGACACGATCTTGCTCCAAGGTATTGGTCCAGTGAGAAGTTCAATTATCTTAAGGTCTCATAATGGAGTACACTTACCCCTATAATGAGGTTTTGAGTAGGGAGAAAGAAAAAATAAAGCAGGGGGGAGAACATCTTATTCGTAAATGATATACAATTATGTTTTCATATGCCATTGCCATTACGTTTTTCTGACATTATAGTTTTGTTTATGTACTAGTAAAGGAGAAAAGATGGGTGGAATTCAAAGGAGAGCAAGATCCAACCACAATCCCAGGTAAGCTTTTTAGCGAAAGTTGCTCACTTGTTCACCATAGCATAGAGTAGTCAGAAATACATTCATATTAACTGATCAGGCTGCATATTGAAAACTGACTACAGTATAAACTGCATTGTTTGTTTCCAATACTTATGGTTTCTTGCAATTTGATTGCTGTAGTTGAATGGATATGTTGGTTGAATGGGCAGCGAAAGAAAGCTCCAACTCCAGAGGTACTTACAAATGTATTTCGTTGCATACTTTGACAGCCCCCTCCCCCCTCCACTTCTCGAAGCAGCAAAAATCTCCCTCACCCAAAGATAAAGTGTAGCAGAATTATGATTCAAATGCATAAAATCTCTTAAATAGATATTATATTTGATAGAAACATTTTGGTACCACAGTCTTTTACTTTAGTTACTAGTGTTTCCGGTAAGATATCCTGGTGGAATGATTTTAAGTTTGATTTGACAGTTTATTGTTTCAATCTTAAGGAAATAATGGAACTGGAAGCAAGGCGTGAACGTGTTAGGCTTAACGTTGTTCGTACGTATTCTTAGGATCATCACTTAACATGTTCTGCCACTGTATTCTCTGAAAATGATTTGTCTTGCCTTTTTTTTTTTTTTTGGAAAAGTTTTGAAAAAGGAAGAAGAGGAAAGGAAAGCCAGAGAAGGCAGTAAGAAGGCTGTGAGCTCTGGTGAGCTGCTGTTCTTGTGTCCTCCTATCTCCCTTTTCTCTTTTTGCTCATGCAATTGTTGATAATTGTGCCGCAATTAATAGGTAAAGTTGGAGGTCCAGACTTAAAAAGCTTCATTCGGCAATTTCCATCTGCTTCGGAAGGTGTTACATTCTTTTACTGATAAGTCCTAAAATATGAGCAATACTATTTTAAGCTTTGGTGCTGATGATATTTTCGTTCTTTTGTTTTTACTCTCAGGTGACAAAGTTGAACAAGCATCAGATGGAAGGTGGGTGACACATACTGTTTGATAACATGACTAAAACATTGCTGAGAGTTGAAGCAATTCAAGTACAAACTTATTGAATTGTTTATCAGAGTGGCTTATTATTCTCCTAATCTAATTCCCATGTTGGATTTCCTTTCTTTTTTACTCTAACTGCACTGATGAATGCTGTTCCTGACCCACTTGAGATGCTTTTACTTCCAACTTGGTTCTGCCCTACTGTTGCTTCTTCACTTTAGGCCTCTGTTTTTGTTCCTCCCTATTTCTGTTGTTCTAGCTGATGAATGAATCTTTATCCTTTTTCATTACCTTTCGTTGGAATGATGTGTGGCAGCTAAGGTATAGCATAATTGGTAGTTTGACTAGTTGTACCTCCCATCTAAAGACAAGAATGCTTCCCCCTTTACCCCTTCTTCTTAAGTATACAGAAAAAAAATGGTATCTGGTAAATTGAGTTGTCACTTGGGTTTATTTGATTCTTTTTTTTTTTTTTATCATATCACAAAAACTGCTTGCTACATATGTATGCTTTAACATCATGCGTCATATTTGTAGGACCAAAGAGACACAGGAAGAGAAGGGAAAACCACTTCCAGAGTAAGTTTCAGACCCTTTCTGAATATATGATATGCAGAACAAGCCAACTTCATAGATTTGTTCTACTTACTATTTTTGCTAACCCGAAATACGTAATCTTTTATTCTCTACACTTTTTTTTCAGGTCTTCAGAACCAACAGGTTCCGGTGCATCCTACAAGCCAGGAACATGGCAACCGCCAACATGATAATCAACACATGTTAAGGAATATCGTCTTCACCTCTGATCCTTACCACAGAATCTACTCTGAGATAAATTGCATTTGTTGGTTGTGAAGCCTCAAATTTTCTGGCAATCTAAATGAACATTCTTTAGCTGATTACATCCGAAATCCTTTTTTCATCTGTTTGAGCTTTGATAGATGACACTTGATGTTCAAATCCTCTCCATCGATGTATGATCGCAGGGGTAAATTTCGAACCTGTTCTGTATCATGATGTATAAGTTCTAGCCCGGAAATGTAGGGTGCTAAAATTTTGGTAGTATTCTTTTGTCACTCTCTTAGAACATTTGGATATGAACAATAGTACTCATTAGTCTTAATCATCTTCATTTCAGTGGATTATGAACATGAGCATGGAAAGTTTAATTTTGCAGGAAAATTGTTTCTGGGTTTTGGAAATCAACATATAGTAATCATATCATCTAATTGCTTGTTAGAGATTCATAAAATCATAACATTCATACAATGGTCATTCCCACTTAAAATTTCAAGGAGTAAACTTTTTCCATGAAGACCAAACTCACCCACCTATCCCACTACACTCTTGTCTCTCTCTCAGTGGGCTTAAATAAATAAATAAAATCCTTTATTTATATAAATTTTTGCAATTAAGTTCATATATTTTTATCATAGTCAATTAAGTCTTTTTTTCATTTATTTGCATCTAATTGAGTCTTTATTTTTTTTTTATTTGACTCCATTGAGCTCTTGTATGGAAATACAACAGATGTCATTTTTAGTGACAATTATCACTTTCTATGTAGATAGCATACGATTGGCGTGTGTTAATGTAGGATAAGTATGTAACATGTTACATTACATGTGATTAATTTTTTTCGTGTTGAATCAATATGGTACGTCAAATCTCTAATGATAAGTGATCAATAATGTTGAGAATAACATCCGTTCGTTATGAGTAAGGATTCAATTGAGTAAAAATATAAATGTTTAATCGGATATACGACAAAAATATAGAGATTTAATCGTAAAAATGCATATAATTCAAAATATATTTTTTTGTTATTTAAGTAAATATAAAAGTAAGAAGCTGCCGACAAGGCAAATGACAAAAAGAAAGAATAAGTCTATCAATGAACCAGCCTCGCTCTTCCTATTGTGGTCCTTCAATGAACCTAAAATAGATGGCCTTGAAAGGCTACGGTCCTCTTGTACTTGTGAAGAGCCTTTTGACAATAAAAAGGCTTCTGCCCCTTCCACTAAAGGATTTGGTGAGTCCATACATAAAATTTAGCCCCTTAAACCTCTAAAGGGATCAAATTCTTCCCCTTTCTGAGTTTGGGAGCAATACTTGAATGAAAGAACATTTGCATCACTTGATTTTTAACTAAGGGTATTACTTTTAGGTACTTGCATTAATTAAAGCCTTAATAAGATTAAGTACACTTTTTTTTTGAAATTATCAATTTTTGTCTATTCGGGTTTATCCGACTTTAATTTTACTCATGAAATATCTTACGTTAGTGACGAGTTAGGTAAATTTTTATGTCACTTTGTCATCAGTGAAAAAGCCTATAATTTTAACATTAAAGACACATATGTTAAAATATTATAAGTTCAAAATTCATTCCATTTTTTATTAATTTAATATTATGATATTAAAAAAATTATAAAAATTAAAAATTAAAAACATACTCAAGTTTTAAATCATTGAGAAATAGATTTTGTGTTGATTGCTTTTGAGTTGCTGGCTTGTAACTAGTTAAATATAAATTTTGTTTGATTGATTTTTAAGTTTTTATAAAAAAAATAATAAATAAAAAGTAAAAATATCAATAAAATGGAACTTTAAAGTTTAAATTATCAAATAAGGTATTTTATGAAATTATTGATTTCCTAAATCATTTAGACGTGTGCCAACCACGCGCCAATGGTTTACCTTAATATTACAATCATTCCCTCAGCTTAAAAACAAATTACAATGATTAAAGAATATCAAATCAAGGGTCAAAGTCAAACTTCCTACCAAATCTCCACCGTTTATCCCTCATCCAACGGTAGATAAAATCCCCACCGTTTTTTCTCCCCATATATAAACCCGCAGTTCACTGTCGCCAGACCCACTCGTTTCTTCTTCGATGCTCACTGGGAGAAGCTGCTACCATTTCTCCTTCCAGAAGAAGCAGCTTCTTCAAAAATAAATAAATAAATAAAAGAAGTTGGGGTTTCTAATTTGAAAGTTTAATAAAATTAGAGAAATTGGAAAACGTTAGCGATGTATTGTAGGGCGCGATTTACCTCGAGGCTAGCTTCGACGACGACGACGACAGCGTCGTTGTCGCCTTCTATGTGCAGTAGAGTTTCGTCCCCGATTGCTTCTCAGTCTTCTGCTGCTTCTTCCGTTTCGTTCTGGAACCAGAAGTACCGGTCGTTGAGCTTCTCTTCTTCGCTCCGTTCGCTGCGGTGCTCGTTGCCGAGGTGGAGCCACGGCGTCGATTGGAACTCGCCGGGGAGCCTTCGTGCTCAGGTTAGGATCGCTGTTCCGGTGATGGAGAGGTTCCGCCGGAGGATCGCTACTATTGGTATGTGTAACTCTTTTGGAGTCAGTTGTTTAAGTTAGATTGATTTTTTTTTTGTTTTGGCTGATTTTGCTTGCAGGTTGCTACTTTGGTGATTAGTTGAGTAATTTTTTTATGTTAATGAGAGTTAAAAATAAGATTTCGCGGTTGGTTTTGATGAGAAATTCTCTTTGGAGTCTTCGTTTTTTTAATTGATGAGGAAATTGGCGGGAAATGTTTTTGTATTATGCTCCAAATGTTGATGGGGAAATATAATATTGCTGTTTAAAAAGTGTTCTGTTTCTTATATGTTTCTGCATCTATACAGCTTCTGAACATCCTTTCAAGGGAGTGTTGACAAGTCTTCCCAGGCCTGGGGGTGGAGAGTATGGCAGATTCTATAGCTTACCTGCTTTGAATGATCCAAGAATTGGTATGCTGACGCAACTCATACCTCCAATCTACTGTTTTCCCTTCATACTCTATGTGGGATCTTTTCAATGTATAACGTTAAGTTATGCTTTTTACTTATCAGGATACAGATGAATATTGTGAATTAAGATAACCTGTTACTGTATTTCACTCTGAAACTAGTAGATATGTATCACTGCACAAAATTTATTGGTTGCTTTTTAATAATGCAGACCGTCTGCCATACTCAATAAGGATCCTTTTGGAATCAGCTATACGTAATTGTGACAACTTTCAAGTCACAAAGGATGATGTTGAAAAGATCGTTGATTGGGAGAATACATCACCGAAGCAAGTTGAAATCCCCTTCAACCCTGCTCGTGTTCTCTTACAGGTTTGTTGCATAATATGATCATGAATCTTATCTCAAATTAAAATATGTTTTGCACATTGTAAACTTTGTTCTCTTAAACCAGGATTTCACTGGAGTGCCAGCTGTAGTTGACCTTGCTAGCATGCGGGATGCTATGGAGAATCTTGGCAATGATCCTAAGAAGATTAATCCTTTGGTTTGTAGTTGACCCTTACATGCCCTTATTCCTTCTATAGCGTGGCTTTAGTATCTTTGACAGTAGATACTACAACACATCTGTTAAAAGATTATTTTGCTCCCAGGTTCCAGTAGACCTCGTTGTTGATCATTCAGTTCAGGTTGATGTTGCAAGATCTGAAAATGCAGTACAAGCAAACATGGAACTTGAATTTCAGAGGAACAGAGAGAGATTTGCTTTCCTTAAATGGGGTTCATCTGCTTTTCATAATATGCTTGTTGTTCCTCCTGGTTCTGGAATCGTTCATCAGGTAAAGACACTTTGTATCTTATACTTATGGTGTAATTCTTCCTCTATCAGATATTATGAGGTCCTTAAAGGGGTCATAATTATGATCATATGCTGAATTGTGTCTGATTGATGCCTCACTTTAATTCTGTTCTGTTTTATTTTCTTTGGCATTGAGTATGTCTCTCAATGAAATTGCAGGTTAACCTGGAATACCTTGGACGTGTTGTTTTTAACACTGATGGAATACTCTACCCTGATAGTGTTGTTGGTACTGATTCCCATACAACTATGATAGATGGGTTAGGAGTTGCTGGTTGGGGAGTTGGAGGAATTGAAGCAGAGGCTGCAATGCTTGGCCAGGTAATATCTCCCCCATTTTATATAATATATGTAATTATAGAAATTCCTTTGTTGTTTTGTTGTAGCAATATGCTTCTTTATTTTCCTGTATATGATTTAGTTGCTTGGTCCCCAAACTTTGATGATTCATTTTCTTTTGTAGCTATTCTGTTGTAGACTTGACTTAAAAGTGCTTTCATGTTACTCTTGGTGTTGCTATCTTAATGAAACATTGATTTTATTGTTGCTTCTAATGCTTTATTTTGCAAATTGACAGCCCATGAGCATGGTGTTGCCTGGTGTTGTGGGGTTCAAGCTGTCTGGGAAATTGCGTGATGGTGTCACAGCCACTGACTTGGTTTTGACTGTGACACAGATGTTGAGGAAGCATGGTGTTGTTGGCAAATTTGTTGAGTTCTATGGTTAGCTCTTTGATCGCAAATCTCTCAAAACAGGATATTTAACCATTATGTCAAATGTATGTGCCTTTATCATCAGATTTATAATTTTTAATGTGCATGTAGGTGAGGGTATGGCTGAATTATCACTGGCAGATCGAGCCACTATCGCAAATATGTCTCCTGAATATGGAGCAACCATGGGCTTCTTCCCTGTAGATCATGTAACACTGCAGTATCTTAAGTTAACTGGTAGAAGTGATGAGACAGTGAGTTCTTTCTTTTCCTTGGGTTTCCTATCTTGTGCTAATATGCTCAACTTAGTGTTTTTAAGGTTTTACTGGATGGTTTGACATATGTTTTTGATATATCAGGTTTCAATCATAGAAGCTTATTTGCGTGCAAACAAGATGTTTGTTGACTACAATGAGGCAATGCTTCCTGAACTCTTTTTGATAGGAATGTATATTTAGATGGTGTCATCAATCTGACATTAAGAGGACTATTTCCATGAGCAGCCTCAACAAGAAAAAGCACACTCTTCTTATCTACAGTTGGACCTTGCTGATGTTGAACCCTGTATTTCAGGGCCAAAGCGGTATGCCTGTTACTTATATTATTTTAATGTGTCTTCATTATCTTTTCTGATTTTCAGTTTTCTTTGATGCTTTCTAATAGGCCTCATGACCAAGTTCCTTTGAAAGAAATGAAGGCTGACTGGCATGCATGTCTTAATAAAACTGTAGGATTCAAGGTTAGACACAGACAGCTCCTTTGCAGTTGGTTCATCACAAGCCTCTTCTTTGATTTCTTTCCATAGTGTAAGTTTACTAAAGGGATAATGTGGCATTTAGCCCTTGTACTAAAAAAATTTAATAAGGGATAAATTTTGGGTACTACATTGAACATTTTTTAAGTACAGATACCACATTGAACATTTTTTTAGTGCAGGTACCACATTCGACATTTCTCTAATGTACAAGGGCTAAATGTTGTCATTATCCCTTTGCTAGAAACAAGTTCAAACCTTGGTAAGGGTGTTTCCTTTATGGTTTAGAGTGCTACCTCTCCTTGGGTAGCCTTAGGCCCAGTAGACTTCCATATGTACCTTAAACAAACTTGTCAGTTGTCCATCATTCATCATTCTACATGGATAAAATTTTGAACACATTTAATGCATTTATATATCAGTACATCATGCCATAGTTATGTTATCCTTGTTTCCTTGCAGGGTTTTGCCGTGCCAAAGGAAGAGCAGAACAAAGTTGCTAAGTTCACATTTCATGGCCTGCCTGCTGAACTTAAGCATGGTAGTGTTGTTATTGCAGCTATCACAAGTTGTACAAACATGTCAAACCCTAGTGTCATGCTTGGGGCTGGCCTTGTTGCTAAGAAGGCTTGTGAACTAGGTTTGGAGGTTAGTTTTAGCTTCTTGAGTGTGCTCTTTGTTTGTTAGCCGTTTGAGGTGTGAACCTTATTTGGGCATGGACGTTAACTGTTAGGAAGTGAATAAACCTTGAACCATTATCTTATGTTCCTCAACTGTTGCTAAAGTTTGGTCATTAGTAGTTGTGGATTATACTTGAGTACCATAATCTCATGTCATCATCTCTTTTATACATTTTAACTTGTGGATCTTACTTGAGGGTGTTTTTTGTGTGAGTTTTCTTTTCTCGTTGTTGAAGAAAAAATGGACACCAACCTCAACTCTGAACGGCTGGAAGATGAGTCTTTTGTGTTATCTCATAACATATATTTCACATTATTATGTCCCAGGTCAAGCCATGGATTAAAACAAGTCTTGCTCCTGGTTCTGGAGTTGTGACAAAGTATTTGCTCCAGAGGTATGTTGGTTGCTTACAGTATTTTCTTTAAGAAGTTAGTTATCCATATTGTCTCTGTATCTCATCCCTTTTAAGAGTATAAGAAAATATCTATGAAAACAGTAATATTTGATTGTTGTTTTGGTTTATTTAGTGGGCTGCAAAAGTATCTGAACCAGCAGGGCTTTCATATTGTTGGCTATGGCTGCACAACTTGTATTGGGAATTCTGGAGAACTTGATGAAACAGTTTCTTCTGCAATTTCAGATAATGGTAATGTTTTATGTTATATGCTAAATCTTCTTCTTTATGATTGCAGGTAGAGCTTCAAAACAATACAGATTAAACCTTTTCTTGGCAGTTTGGGGTCCTTTTTCAATGATGATTTGGGATAATCTCCAATGATACTTAAAAGTTTATACTGCTTTATTTATAGTTAAATTTTCAGCAAGTTGCTGAGTGTGCTGAATTTTTTTTGGTTTTAGACTCTAGGCCAATCCTTGTTACCTTCTTAATTCTTCCAGTTCACTGTTCTGATCTATATATTGCTCTTGGTTGTGTCCTTACAAATTGGATTGTTGTTTGCTCCTATTGGTTCTTTTGGTTTTTCTCTAATAATCTGTCTTCACCAATTTTTCAGCACCTTCTTTTTACTGTCATTATCTTTCTCATTTTCCTCAGTTTTTGTTCCTTGCTCACTAATTTCACTTCACTAATAACTATATTGATTACTGTTACAGATATCATTGCTGCAGCAGTTCTTTCTGGGAATAGAAACTTTGAAGGCCGTGTTCATGCACTAACAAGAGCTAACTATCTTGCTTCACCTCCATTAGTAGTTGCCTATGCCCTTGCTGGCACGGTATGTATATTATCATTACCTGTATTGTCGGTGTTTTTCTATTCATTTTGATATAATAGAAATGCAGCATCTGGTAATTTTTCTTATTTTAGGCAATCCAGTTGAATACCATTCATGCAATTGGAGTTTCAAAATTAGGAGTTGCAGGTTTTCTCTTGTGTTACTTGGCCTTTTGCTGGTTTTCAAACCATTTTCAATGTGAAAACTCTATTTATCTAGCTAGATTTGCAAGACAGTGATGCATCATTGATCCAAGCTTTCAAATTTAAAATTTAGAAGTTGAAAGAATTGTGGTTTATGAGGATGCCAATTCCCTCTTTTGCCAATAGCCATCATTACTTTTTCATGAACGGCATCTTTGACATGTCATGCTGAATCCTTTACTCCTTTTGTGATATTTCAGGTTGATATTGACTTTGAGAAAGAGCCCATAGGAACAGGAAAGGATGGTAAGAGTGTATATTTCAAGGATATATGGCCTAGCAATGAAGAGATTGCACAGGTAAATGCTTAGTGAAACCATTTGAAATGAGACAATATTGCTAATGTTTTTGAGCCCAAATAATGTGCAATTCCACGCTGTGACAGGTTGTTCAATCTAGTGTGTTGCCTGATATGTTCAAGAGCACATATGCAGCTATCACAAAGGGCAACCCTATGTGGAATCAGCTTTCTGTCCCTGCTTCCACTCTTTATTCTTGGGATCCAAACTCAACATACATTCATGAACCTCCATACTTCAAAAACATGACTGTAGAACCACCAGGCCCACATGGAGTGAAAGATGCCTATTGCTTAGTCAATTTTGGTGACAGTATTACTACTGATCATATCTCTCCGGCAGGTAGTATCCACAAGGATAGCCCTGCTGCTAAGTTTCTTCTTGAGCGTGGGGTGAATCACAAGGACTTCAATTCTTATGGTAGTCGTTGAGGCAATGATGAAGTGATGGCAAGGGGCACATTTGCCAATATCCGCATTGTCAACAAGCTCTTGCAGGGAGAAGTTGGTCCAAAGACAATTCACATTCCAACAGGAGATAAGCTTCATGTTTATGATGCAGCAATGGTGAGTGTTTGCATTGGTATTTAACAATTCATTGATTCAGCTTAGACTATAAGTACTAATAGGGTTTAGCATTCGTATTTAAAAATTCATTGATTCATCTTAGACTATAATTACTAATAGTGAATATTTTCTACTTGCAGAGGTACAAAACTGCTGGGCAAGACACTATCATCCTAGCTGGAGCAGAATATGGAAGTGGCAGCTCACGAGATTGGGCTGCCAAGGGTCCAATGCTACTGGTGGGGACACCTAATTTAGTACTTTCTGATCCTTGATATCAGAGTATCACAGTTTTGATGTTGTTTTTGTTTTTAGCTCTTCTCTACCATCTCTTATTCACCCTTTCATCCCAATGATTTTCTGCTTTGTTCAGGGAGTGAAAGCAGTTATTGCCAAAAGCTTTGAGAGAATCCATCGTAGTAATCTGGTTGGTATGGGAATCATACCTCTTTGTTTCAAGCCTGGTGAGGATGCAGATACTCTAGGATTATCAGGCCATGAGCGCTATTCAATTGATCTTCCAAGTAAAATCAGTGAGATAAGGCCTGGCCAAGATGTTACCGTCACAACTGGCACTGGCAAATCCTTCACGTGTACTGTCCGCTTCGATACAGAGGTATGTCAAGAGTGATAGAAAGAGGAAAGAGGGAGGGCTTTGCCAAGTAGGCAGTTCCGTTATATTATGGTGTGAGTCGTTCCTTCTTGTACATAGGCTTATTTAACTTGAGTGACAATTTGTCTGCAGGTGGAATTGGCATACTTCGATCATGGTGGCATTCTTCCATTCGTCATTCGTAATTTAAACAAGGAGTAGACAATTCAGAATCAAATAAGTAGCCTCCTCTCTTTGTTATCTGCTTTGATTGTTCTTTATGGGGTATGGGGGGCTTCGGTGCACAATAACTGATAGATATTTCACAAGCTTCTCAATAAGACTCGGAAAGGCACTGCATGGCTCCCTTTTTAATAGAATGAGTTATTGCTACTGCATCGTATATGTTTCTTTTTCCTAGAAATTTTGTTGCGATGTCTTCCGCGATCTGTTTGACACTGAATTCGATTGAAGAGATAGAAAATTTGCTATTATGTTTGAGGTCTCCTTGAGGATAGCTGCCATCTTTTTTAACTTGCGAAGCTTTGTAGGGAAATTGTCTGAACGTGGGCAATGCCGTGATCCAAGTTAGGGCAGTGGAAAACGAGAGCCGACAGTGTCGCAGTAGTCTTTGTTAATGATCATGCTACGCGTCAAGGGTCGATGACGGGTAAGGTACATACTATTTTTCAAGTACCTTACTCCGAACTCTATTAATTGATTACTGGGTTAGAATTTGAAAATGCTACTTGAACTTGTAATTTAATATCTTCGACACTACTTGATCAGACATTACTTTTTAAATATTAGAATTTAGAAAAAATTATAAATAAGTTAAATTATACAATTAATTAAGAATTAAAAAAAAATATTCTCAAACTTAGAATTTACATTAAAGTAAAAATCAGTTAAGTAGACCTTAAGCCGAGCAATAAGAGCATAATAAGGGCATTTTTTTTGAATTAATAAATTAAAATTAACTTATAAAAAATAAATTGAAATTTAAAATCATATTTAAAACAATAAATTTTGGTAAGCATTACATTAATTATAAATAATTTATAAATAAATATATAATTAAAATTTAGTAATAAAAATTATTTTTTTATAATTCAGCTCGGGTAGTGGATACTTTAACACTACAATTTGATCTTTACCTAAATCCATGATAGATTGTAATTTTACTATTTAAATTATATTTGAATTTGATTATATTTGTAGTGTACTTAAGTTTATTTTATTGTGTCAAATAATGTTAAAGATATTCGATTACAAAATATCTATTGCCACACTAGGCTAAAAATGTAGCTTAGGTTTTCAACCTAGAAAAAGTTTGATAAGTTAAAAAAATTTAAAACCACATCATTTTCAAGCAACTAACAGTGTAACTGCGTGTTAGAATATATATGATTATGTATTGAAGTTTAAGTAAGAATGACTTTAATTATGTGAATTAACCTATAAGATAATGAATCGACTTCCTTCCAGAAAGCTGTCATTATCATGCCAGTAAATACATGCTACTTTGAATATTTCTTTTCCAATTTTACTTGTTCAAAGTTAGGGGTAGATGGGAAAGCTTTGCCTTTTTGACTTTAAAATGATTAAACAAATGGAATTCTACTATTGGCACCTCTGCAAAAAACAGGTTCTTCTTTGATTTTATATCGTTATTAATTGAAGGGCTGGATCCCCATGAACTAATTGACCGATACCCAATTATTTTAATGAGTAAAATGCCAAAGACTAACGACAAAAGAAAATAGTTTGTACACTCCATGTGGTTTCGAATCTGCTTTTAATTTCTCTGTTAATTTTTGTGAATAAATTCTGTTTTCGGAAGGGATTATACTGTTAATTTTTCTTACAAATTATCAATTTTTTTTTTTAGTTTTTGAATTGAGGCTATTTGAAAAATTTTATTTAGGAAAATTAATGATGTAACCTTTTTCCGAGAACATAATATATTCACATAAACTAATTGGGAAGAAAAACACATTATGCTTATGAGAAAAATTAAAATTATAAAATTTATCTTATATAAAATATAAGTTTAAAGAAATAATAGTTGGGATACGAGCAGCATGCTCAATAGTTCATGGTACATCTTAGTATTTTTTTTAAAAAAAAAATTGTTAGAAGGTACATTTTGTTTCTATCTTCTATCATTGTGGAAATAGTACTTTAAAAGTACAAATTAAAATTGAAAAATTTTGAAGTCATTTGCCTGTTTTGAACCAAACATTGTTAATATAGCTGTTCAAGATCTACTTAAGACCAAAAAGAAAATAATTAATGGTCTTAAACTCTTGATGGCATATGGCATATTCCAAGGGGAATAAACTCAAGAAAACTTGGGTGATCCAAACAATAAGAAAACCATAATGCAAATTCCATGATCTGTTGATCTAGATCTAGGAAATGAAACCCATCTTTGTTAAATATAGTGAGTTAATCAAAATCCCAAAGTCTTTCAATTCCCATGCACACTCCAAAAAAAAACCCCCAAAAAATAGAAACAAAAATGTTCATGTGGATCCATGTGGGAAGCTGCTCCAATTGTAGCCCAACATGTTTTTCTTTTTTGTTTTGTTTTCCTATCTGCTGATAACAAGGTAGATTGCTTTAGTACCAAACATTTATTTTTCTCTTTAAGGGAACCATGTTTGACCCTTTTATATTATGTTAAGAAACATGTGCTGACACTAACTTTCTATTACCCTTTTTTTTTTTATTTCCCAAACACTTTTACTTATTTCTCACTCCTAATTCTCAAACTCTTACCAATGACATTGACCCAAATTTTGTTTTGCTGGCTTTTCACAGCTTGACACACAAAAATTTCTTATATCTTAAGCAAATATGTGTAGAATAGTTAGAGAATTGAGTACATAGGAAGTACACTTGCACAAAATGGATCTTTTCCCCCTTTATTGTGGTTCATGAATCTTGAATTTTTTTTTGTGCAAAAAGACTATAAGAAAGTTGAGAATTAGATTAAGATATCTGTATAGGTTGATTTTTCTTTGGCAGCTGGCTCTTGTTCATGCTAGCCCATGACAGATATGTCATTTATAAGGCTGGCACATCGTGTTCTTAGGGCTGCTACTAACGAATCTCAATAATTAGATTTTAGGGTAAAAAATGTTGTGTTTGATGTTAACATTTTTTTACTAAGCCAATCGAATACGAGTGAAGGGTTTTGCTATCGATATTGTAAAACACTCGTTAAGGTGCTATTTATAAGTATTTTATCATACCCGATATAGTACTCGACAGATAATAATTTTAATGATTTTTGATACGTTTCATGAAAATATTGCTTTTAATAGCATATTTAGCAAAAAAACCCATAAAAAAGATTCAAGATTTGTATTGGTTGAGCTAGGTGGAAGCTCATTTAATGTGAGATGTTAGCAAAACAAAAAGCGGGATGGTGACATTGTTAAAAAGATGAACACCCCCATGTTATCTATCGAAAAATCAAATGGCACAAAATGGTCCCAATGGAATCATAATATGTCTAAATCAATGCTACTATAAAGCTAAGGGCACGGCTCCTTCTTTGGTCCATTTTGTACACCAAACCTATCTATAGATAAGACACTACACCATGCCAATTAAATTTGTTACTATTAACTCAGAAACTTTACAAAATGTCAAACAAAAATATTCTGAACCTTAAGAAAGGACCACAACATATCAATTAAAGTTAAATTAATTTCTTAGGATATCATTGATGTTAAATTGGAGTTTTATAGCTTTGAATTTCATTCTCTCGCTTTTTTTTTTTTTAATTTTCATAAAATGAAATTCCATGTTTTTCGTAGTCAGAAGACATGAAATTAATTTTATTATTTTGTTATTAATTTTAAAATGGATTCGACCTTATCTGTGATTAGTTACAAATTGAGGATCAAAAGCTACTAATTAGTCAAAGTTATCTCTTTATATTTATTTTTAATTGAATTAAAGTTATCTGCTAGTTGTCAATCAATATATAGTAGAAAATTACTTCAAAGAAAGGGACAATAAAAGGTACAGGAGAACGACCCTTCAAATAGGCTATGGCTGCCGACAGGCCTGGAAACACAAAAAAAAATGTGTATATGCACGAATATCCCCTTTCTCCTCCTTTTTTTTTTTGGACTTATATATAGCATTAGTATATAGTATTGATCTAGATCGATCCTAAATCTTATAATAATAGATCGACCTTTATGTTATTGTGTATAAAAATCATTAAATCGAGAGTCAATTCTTCGAGTTTGATTGGAGATTTCAATAACAAAAACTTATCAAATTTTAATCAGAATAAATCGATTTTTCGACAGATAAATTTATAGGATTAACATGTAAAAAACCCTGAAATTAATATAAAAATCTGAAAAAAATTCGATTCTGAATTATATTTCAATACTTTGGATTCCTTTTGAAGATCCCTTGAGTTGTCGCATTGAATGGGGGGAATTATGTATGTTGATGAAGACTCCCTCCCTCTCACATGGTTTTTCCTCCTATCATAAATTTGAGACAAAATGGCCTTGGTTTTGCCAAGAAAGGGCGAATCCTTATACCTCATCTCTATCTCATTACCTTGATCAAAAGTTTCCTATGTTCCCATTTTTACACCCTTTCTTTGGCGCGTTTCCGCAATTGAGCTTTTGTCCCCACTCCCTTTGTTCCCACCTTTGATTGAATTTTATGTTTTTTGCCTTTCTTTTTTTTGAAAAAAAAGACCCTCTTTTGGATTTTTTGTCATGATTTTTCTAGATTTTGAAATGCAATTATTAAATATTCTTTGGTATATCTCACCATCTATTGTGTGAAATCGGTTTGGTTTACTTTTATATTTTTCAATCAGTACTTTTCGCTACATCTTTCATTATTGTTCACAAATTTAGTTGAAATCAGATTATGAATGATGTGGAACGACTATGTCCTCGTCTTATATCTTGTATCATATTCATGCAATTAAAAGCTTTTATATCTTGCTTTCATTGATTTTTTTGATCAATACTTTCTAGTCACAAATTTAGTCGAAATCTGACTATTACTTAATAGGAAATGTGTATGTCATTATCTTATATCTTGTATTATATTCATGCCATTAGAAGTTTTTAGATTTTTTTTAAGTGTTCACTTGTCTCGATTTATTTTTTTATGAAAAAGAATGTTAAAGGCAAGTAATTATTAGACAACATTTTTGTCAATGTACCTCTACAACATAGAACCCAAATTTATTATAGCAAATTAAAGGAAAAAAAATATTTTTTTTTTTGCCAAAATCAAAAGGAAAGAATTAGTAGATGAGACCACCAAAAGGAAAACCTTATTCATCTTTCAACCAACAAAAGCAAAAGGTATAATTTGGACTGATCCAAAGAACAAGAAGAGATTGAGCTGCATTGTTCGCTTCAAATATTATAAGAATAACAATAAGAATTAGGCAATTGAAGCTTTGGGTCAACTAAAAGAACCCATTGCTTCATCAAAATACCTTATTCTTAATTTTAATGATAGTCAATTTTAATGTTAATTATTTTTTTTTGTTCATGTAGTAATTATCATGGTCATGTGACAGTTGATATGATCACATGATAATTGATTTAATTTATTGGCAATTTATAAAATGAGTCACGTGATTATGTTATATATAACAGCAAATAGTATATCGTTAGTCATTGTATATAATAATTATTTAAGTTTATAATTTGAGGAAAAAAAAGGAGATTTAAGGCTCTAATGAGAGATTTAAGGCTCTAATGTTCGAGAGTTTAATTTTTTTTTTAAATTAAAATTTTTTTAAATTATTATAAATATTAATATTTTTAAATCTTCCTTTTTACTATTCATTTAATTGAAATGAAAGTCTTATCTCACCATTAACACTCCTCTCTTAGAAAGTGGGCAAAAGGATGGCCAAATGCCATATGGGATATGCTTTTCAAACGCATAGTGGGTTATCTCATTCGTGATATCATCCTTACTTCATGATATCCAAATTTGATATATATCTCTCCATCATCAAATAATCAAATAATACTTTTACATAATTAACAAAATCCACCAACAAATTTTCAAAATATATTTAGACAAAACTTATTTAAACATAAAAATAATAAAAAACCCAATTTACCGTTTTGTATAATTATTTATTAACATATCAAATATTTTCATTTTGTTAATAAATAATTTTAAAGTTATTTATTTTAAAATATTTTTACATTTTTAGTTTTACGTATTTATGAGATTTTAATACTGTATCGAATATAAACCTGTAAAAATAAGATGATATTACCTAGTCAAGTGCTCGATTATAAATATTATACACTAACATTGTATCGAATATAAACCCGTAAAAAATTTATATAGGTGATACTGATACGTAGAATGCATTACATTGCATCCATTAATAAAACCATGCGAAATGTGAGATTAATAGTAAAAAACAATAATAATTAAATAAAAAAAATGAAAAGTCTGTTTGAAATTAAAGAAAAAAGAATTGCTAGTAAAAGAGAAGAGTTTCATACGGACAAGACTCCTTCCTCTCTCTCTCTCTCTCTTTTATATATATTTTTTTCCTTCTCAAACTTTCCTCCAGCTTTACTTCATATAATTTCCTCTCTCTCTCTCTCAAGCTTTCTCTCTTGATTCAGTCTGATCCCGCCTTCTCCGGCATTGGCGACGCCGAACTCCGGCTCCTGCATTTGGTCTTTCCATTTTTGTTAGAGTGAGTTTTGAATCTTTTATCTTTTTTGGAAGATTAAGATCTATATTTTTGAAAGAAAAAAATGGGTTTTTTTTTTGAATTTTGCAAAGTGTAATTTGGATCTAAATTTTGAATTTTTATATGTTCAGTTAATTGAGAGCGATAATGACGGCGGAGGAGGTGACGGTGGTGCATGTGGCGGAGGAGGAGGTGGCATCGTCTTCATCCAAGGTTGAGATTGTGGTGGAGAAAGATAAGGAGGAGGAGAAGGAGAAGGAAAAGGACGATCTTTCCAATGGCGCCAATGGGAGTACTGTTAAGGAAGAAGGTGACGGTGACGGTTACGTTTTCGTTAACGGAGACGAAGCAGTGCATGGCGACTCAGTGGAGTCGGATCTTGAGAAAAACGGCATTGGCATTGGTGGCGAAGATCAGGGAGTTGAGAATTTGGAGATTAAAGGAGAAGTGGAATCTAAATCTGATTTGGTTAAGGATTTGGAAGGAGAGGATGGATCTTGTATTGGAATTCTGGATCAGGACAAGGAATCAACGGAATTGTGCCACGTGGAGGGTCCTGTTGTCGAAGACAAACCGGAGGATCTTTTTGAGAGTGGTCCTGTTTCTGCTACTAATGTAGAAGATGGTGTTTCGGAAACTTCCAGGGCTAATCAGAATGGAGTCTCTGAATCGCCTGAAATTGTTTCTGATAGTAATGGAGATGGTTCAGCTAATGGTGTTGCTAAACAAACTGTTTCAGAAGCTGCTGCTGTTGATTCCAGTGGTAAACAGAGTGATGAGGTTTCTTCTGTCTCTGTCTCTGATAGTTATGGAGGTAGTTTGGCTAATGACAGTGTTGTCGATTCCAGGTCAAAAGTAAATGAGGACTCTGAAACGGCTGTAGCCGATGATGGTGATAGTAATGGAGGTAGTTTGGCTAATGATAGTTTCAAAGACAGTGTTGTCGATTCCAGGTCAAAAGATGATAAGGACTCTGAAACGGCTGTACCTGATGATGGTGATAGCAGTGGAGATGCTTTAGCTACTGATAGCGCCAAGGACACTGTTTCTGAAGGTGCTGTTGGTTCCGATCATGAACAGAATGGGGTTTCTGAATTGCCTGTATCTGATGATGGGGTTCCTCCTGTCTCTGTCTCTGACAGTAATGGGGATGCTTTTCCTAATGATAGTGCCAAAGACACTGTTTCAGAAGCTGTTGTTACTGATTCCGGGGCTGAACAGAATGATGGTGTTCCTGTCTCTGTCTCTGATAGTAACGGGAATTGTTTACCTGCTGATAGTGTGGAAGATACTGTTTCAGAAGTTTCCAAGCCTGAACAGAATGATGGTGTTCCTGTCTCTGTCTCTGATTCTAACGGGGATTGTTTACCTGCTGAAAGTGTGGAGGATACTGTTTCAGAAGTTTCCAAGCCTGAACAGAATGAGTCCTCTAACATAGTTGAGGCTGAAGCTGATTGTCATGGTCCTGTCTCTAATGGTAATGGAGACAGGACTGAACAAAATGGGTTCTCTGAAATGCCTGAAACCGTGCACCCAGACAATGAACCGGTTAAAAGTGAGGAAGATTTAACAGCTAGGGATGAGGTTCCTGTGCAAGGTGGGTTGGACTTGGAAGGTAATTCTGAACAAGGTTTGTCTCCAAAGGCTGATGCTGATTTAGAAAAAGATGCTGTTAGCGGTTCCATTTCTGATGAACGTGGAGAGGCCTTGCAGGATGATCACACTCAGGGTTTCTATTCAGAGACAGTTGTGATTAACGACTCAGTTGATTCAAGTCAAAACTCACAACAAGGTCAGTCTTCTGAAATCGTAGAAAGCACACCCTCCCCTGTTACAGATGAGAATGTAACTGTTGAAAGGGGTTCTAGTGATACAACAGCTGATTCAAATATTGGCACTGGGGCTTCTGCTGATTTTGTGGAAAGATCTCCCTCCACAGTTACACTCGAAAATGTAACAGTTGAAAGTGGTGTTGTTGATAATACGGCTGAAACATTACCATCTTCTACTGTTGATGATGAGAAAGCTGAAACTGAAGTCGTAAAGTCTGTTGATGATGAGAAGGCAGAAACTGAAGTCATAAAGTCAGATGAGAATAGCAGAGGGGGTTCAGATTCCCATCATGTTGTGGATTCAGAGGTAGAAATTAATGTTGTGAATGGTTCTGTTGATGATGATACTAAGTTAAGTTGCCTAGCCAATGGTTTGAAATCAGAAACAAAGATCAATTCTGATTCTATTGTCTCTGAAGAGGCTGGGGTTTCAACAGAGCTTGCTGAAGATAGCATTGAGCCCCACAATGTTGGTGATAAAGATGAAAAATTGGCTGTGGCTGATGTTCAAAGGGATAGTAGTCTGGCTGCTCCTCTAGGTAATGATGGGAAAGCACCTCCTGCAGTTGAAAATTTCTCTGCTGTGAGTAACAGGGATATTACTGGCAATGATGGCATTGTACATGAATCTGGAGTATCGAATAGTGATACTAATGGTAGTGAACAAAATTGTGCTGTCATAAATGAAGGAACTCAATCTGGTAGTGTTGCTAATGATGGTAAAACATGCAAAGAACAAGAGGGCATTGATGAGGTTGAAAGAAAAAGGCCATTTTACTTCTTGATCAGGATCCCAAGATATGATGACGAAGATTTAAAAGAAAAAATCAGACTTGCTCAGATTAGAGTTGATGAAAAAACTCAAAGTCGGGATGCAATTCGAATTGAAATGCAAAGCAAGAGGGTAAGGATCTTTATAAAATGCTTTATCATATTGCTAAACAACATACAGTACTTTGTTTTTTTTTTTTTCTTATGGTTGGTAAATGCTTCAATAAATAGGCCACTTGCAAGGAATATGGTGATAATTTTGATGCTGCCAGATCCCAAGAGAGAGCAGCAAGAGACTTGCTTAGGTCCAAACGCCAGGAAATAGATTCTATTCAGTCTGTGATTAACATTGATGATATTGATGGCAGGGTAAGCACCTTTTTTACTCCTTTTAAGGAATATATTTTTGTCTGAATCTGCTTTTTCATGATATGATATGATTATTTGTTCTAATTATATCACCTGTAAGCAGATACGAAACATGGAACACATGATACAACATGAAACGCTGCCTCTTAAGGAAGAAAAGCAGTTAGTTCGTGAAATCAACCAATTAAAGCAAGTTCGTGACCAGCTCTCTTCTAATAGGGGTAGGCATGATGAAGTTCAGCAGGGTTCGGACCAGAAAGAAGAAATTGAAAAGCGCCTGAAGGTAGTAATTTCAATTTGCCCTTTTTATTCCTGCCTTGACCCTTTATCTTTTTTCTATTACTTCTATTACCCCACTGAATAATGCATTCTATGATTATAGATCCACCTTATCGTGTATATTAAAGTTGTGAAGAATTACAGATGAAACTAGGGAGTCTTTCCTTGGCTTAATGTCTTTGATACTAATTAATGCTGGATGATATCCACTTTGTTAGCTGTTGGAACCATTAATCTTTGCTTTGTAGTGTTAATACTGTTTTTACTCTTCTGCATCTACAGTCTTTAAAGAAGGAAGTAGACCAATTAAAAGACAATCTCCTGAAGGCTGAGGCAGTCACTAAGGTTGCTAAGAAAAAATATTATGATGAAACTGAAAAGTTAAACAAGTTGCTGTCCCAGTTCAAAGCTGCAGATGACATTCGACAAGAAGCATATGCACAGTTGCAGGGTTTGAAGAAACTATCATATGAGAAGGTACTTTAATAACCTTTAAGCCTTTTATATCATGTATTCGAAGACGGTTATCATTTTATCTTGCTGCCACGTGCATGCTGATACCTGGTGACCATGTGTGTACACTGAGAGATGCTTGTGATCATACATAGGCAGTTAGGTCTGCACATTGTGTTTTGAAACTTATTCAAATTGTTGAATCACATTGTGAAAATGATGAGATGAAGAAGTTATTGAGAATTAGTTTATGATGCATGATGCATTATTTGTTTCATCCTTTTAATTCAATATTGTAATTGCTGTAATGCTGTTTTTCCAATTCTTTTTTTCTTGCTGTATCTGGTGATTTGGGGAAGTATTATTGATGGAACTAAATTGGTGGTTTTATTATCTACTGTCAAACTCGTTTAAAGTCAATTGAGATGACTGCTTCTTATCTTCTAGACTTCTTGCTGAGGTTGATTACCATTCCTCTAGTTCGTTTTCAATTGAGATCACTGTTCTGATTATATATTGCTTATGGAAACTACTAAGCTGTTTTTACACAATGAAAGTAAAATTATTGATAAAATGAGGTTGAGCCTACTCTTGCTTGAAATCTGCAGAGCAAATATTTTTGGCAGTACAGGGATGATGCAAAGACAGCGAATGATTTGGCTTTGAAAGGGGATAAAGAGGCACTTCAAAATCTGTGTGTTAACCAGGTGAGCCCATAGCATTCGTTTTAATTCTTTTATACTAAAATTTTCTATGAGATTTTATCTAAACAGTTAATGGTTTAGGTGGAGAGAGTTATGGACTTATGGAACAACAATGATGAATTCCGTAAAGAATATATGAGATGCAATGTCAGGAGCACACTAAGAAGACTGAGGACAATGGATGGCCGTGCACTTGGTCCTGATGAAGAGCCACCTGTAATTCCTCAAGTAGTGAATGGAAGAGTGGCTAAGGATCATACTGTGTCCAGCTCAACTTTGGAAGAACGAATACAAGAGAAACCAGTGCTTGCAAAAGCTGAAAAGACAAATGATAAACCTGTGACAAAGGCTGTGGAGCAAAAGAATCAGACAAGTAAATCAGAGAAGTCTGTGAAATCTGTTCATCCAGTAAGTGGCTCAACAACTGCCTCTTCCAGGGATGAAATTGAAGAGGCAAGAGACGAAAAACCAAAGAGAGCAAAGGAGGAAGAGGAATTGGCTAGGAAGGAAGAGGACTTGAGAAAGGAAGAGGAAGCAGCTAAACTGAGGGAGCAACGTCGGTTGGAGGAGATAGCTAAAGCTAAGGAGGCACTGGAGAGGAAGAGGCGAATTGCAGAGAAGGCCCAAGCCAGGGCTGCCCTAAGAGCTCAAAAAGAAGCTGAACAGAAAGAGAAGGTGAATTCCTTTGACCATACAACAATATTCTGTTCAGTCAGTTCTTCGTGAAGTATAATATTTTTGCTTGTGGCTGTACTGATTCAGCATAATTATTCTTTATGCAGGAAAGAGAAAAGAGGGCAAGGAAGAAGGAAAAAAGAAAGGTGGCTACAGCTGCAGCAGGGGATGCAAATGCCACAGATGAAGTCGAACCTGCTCCAGCTTCTGAAACTCCCACTGAAACTCAAAAAGAATCTGAAAACAAAGAGAAACTGGTGATTGTGGCAAAAAGGCCTCAAAAGCCATCGCAGTTCACAAAGCAGAGCAAGGCAAAATCTATTCCCCCTCCTCTCCGCAACCGGGGCAAGAGAAGGATGCAGCCATGGATGTGGGTCCTTCTCACCACCTTGGTTATCTTCGCCTTGTTGTTGGTCGGAAACGGTAACTTCTTTTCCAACTTTGGGCTGCAAAGGTTTTACTTCTAGATCTATTAATATTGGCTTAATAAGTAGGGTAATCAACAGAGGCTTGGTGGATATTTTCCATAGATAGGCAATTCTTTTGTGCTCTTCTCAGGGTGTTCTTTATTGTTATTATTATTATTATTTCTTATTTTTTTTCCCCTACTTTGTATTCAATTACCATAGTGGCCGTTCACGTCATTCATTAGATTGGTTTCTGTCAAATGCTAATATGAAAGAACAATTTCCCCTGGTATTGCTTCAAGTTGGTATTGATGATGATGCTCTATATAATAAGTAATATTGGTTTCCTTATCTCTTCTCCCTCCTTTCCTCTCTCTCTCTTTGTGTTTTATGTCAGAAAGAAGATCAATGTTGACAGATGATATTGAGAATCCCTTAAACTCATACCTGGAAAACTAACCTTTCTGAAAATGTGGCCTGGGATCCTTTGGTTATAAGATGGAAAGATCAGTCCTGCCTGATTTAATAGCCTAGGATTAAGAAGATAATAGGGTGAATACAGTATTGGTTAATATATAATCAGGTACTTGCATTATTTGACTCGATATAATTTTGTACTACTCGAGTTGATTAAGTAGAATGAGAATATCTTATAATCTGATTTGGATAGGTTCAGGTAGTTCATAGTATGATTATTATTCGAATTCAATTATACATATTAAATTTTAATTTTATGTATTAAATTAATTATTTAATTTTTATTAATAACATACATAAAAATTGATTCTAAATTTATTTTTATTGCCGGTACGGATTTGAATTGAGTTTTTCAAGAGTATTAATAATCACCATTCGGGAATTAAGCAATGATTTATGTGATTAATTAAATTTTACACGGCTTTAATTTCAAATACTTCAAAATTAACAAGTATCTTACCCATTAGATTTCAGTGCTCCATGCAAAAATAACAAATAGGTCAGACTCACTCGTTCAATTAACACAGCTCTTAAGTGTGAATGAAACTCATGATTTACAGCCCTAACTTCACAGATGCAGGATGTTTTAGTACGAAAAGTATAACATTTTACTTTAAAAACAAAATATCCACAACTCTCACTAGGCTCTCCAATGTATCTCCCAAGTTTCCATCAGCCGCCTCCTAGAGGAAGACAATGATGGATATAGCCAAAATGCAAAACCAAAGTTAATCACCATACCCTTACTTTCCTTCATTCACTAGCATACTTTACAGTTTCTAATTTACAACCAAAAAGGAACATTAAGGATGGAAAGCTAGAATGGTTCAGCTTCGACCATGTAGAGATTTGCTTGCTTGTGAGGCCAGAGCTAATGCCTTGGCTCTGGTGCTTGTCATCATCCACTCCCTCTCTGCGCGACGCTGATGCTGTCTTGCATTCTTTGCACGCTTTGGAGCTAAGCGCATGTCTCTTTCCACAAAGGCGAGTCTAAATTTTTCCGCCAGGGATAACTCGTTGGGACTTGAAAGAGTTTGGGATATGGCCTTTGGTGTAAACCGGCAGAAAACCCATGTTTTGGGATCGATGTCCTTGATGATGGGATCATCCAAAGCAACATCAGGCAATGCTTCCCTGGGAACTTCGGTTCCTCTAAAGCTGAATAGTGATGGCTTTGGATTTACTATTATCCGTGGGCATTCGGTAGACAACATCTCCAGTGAGTCTTTATCAATCTTTGGCTGCCAAAAAAGAAGTGATAGGGTTTGTAACAAACACTCCGAAGAAGAAGAGCAAGCAGTAAAGTGTCACAAGATTGAAAGGACAAAGAGTAAAACTCCATAAGAGCGAGTCCATACCCACACAAGCCAACGCAAAGACTGTGCGCCATGACCAATCTCCATGGTATCAAGCTCCTCCCAAGAATCTCCCCCCACATCGTTCAGCTTTGGCTTCAATATGCCCAAGCATCTTCGGGCTGTAGACTCACTCGCAGGGCACCCTCTGCAATATTAACTTTGGTTCATAGCCTGTTATGAGGTTTATACCCCTAGTCAAACCCAAATATCGCCTTTCAAAAAAAAAAAAAAAACCCAAATATCCAGTTCTGATTTCATTTCATGCTATTGAAACAGTAAAAAAGAGGTTGAAAGTACCAAGTCTAACTAGTTGCATGCACGAAAAACTTTAGTAAAATAAATTTCTATATGTTGAAAGTGTGACAAGTTCTGAAGATTTTAAAATGGTAGTGCCTTTTCATTCTTTGCAAACTAATACCGTTCAATCAAAATATTTCATGTCTGTTTATGCTACATACATCTCATCTAATATCAGCTTGGTACTCATAATGAACCCATAAATTCGCAGAACTTATACATTGAAAACTGATGAGAACTGCATGCTAAAAACCCCTAATGAATAAAGTGCATGCCGATGAGAGCTTACCCGCATCTCAACGTCTCCAATGAATGGCAGTGCTGCACAAGTTCTGATACACCATTGGCAGTAATTTTGTTGCATTGGCTGCGTTAAGAACTTGTCTCAGTAATTGATTTATTAATTGATTTCAAATGATGATTCCAACAATTCATACCTTATATCCACAGCACAAAGAGATTTGCACATTTCAGCTACTTTTGCTAAGCCGAAATCTGAAACATCTGAACCAGAAAGGTCAAGAATTTCCCACGAACTATCAGCTAAGGAGACAATGACATCATCATTTAGTAACTTTCTTCTCCTTGCAATTGCTGCCAATGTTATCTGCCATCATCCATTAATAAGCTTTAGGAAAATACTAATGCAAAGCTTCTCGAGCAACAATTCTAGATATCAAATTGGAAACATATCCTTAAGCAATTCAACAATGGATAAACTACAATTCTCCTAACCAAATAAATCAAACTAAAACCCTAAGGAAACAAATGATAATGCATTAATCATTGATAAGATGGAACTATCAACATATGCAAAATGTTGTTTACAAATTCATCATCAACTTGAAAGGAACAAAAGGATAAATTGATACAGATTCATCACTAAGCAATTCAACAACAAATAAACTCCGATTCTACTAACCGGAATGAACTGAACTATAACCCTAGGGAAACAAATGATAATGCATTCATCATCCATAGGATGGAACTATCAACCTAGGCAACAAATTGTTAACAAATTCATCATCAACCCGAAACGAACGAAAGGATGAATTGATAACATATCATTAAGCAATTCAACAACGAATAAACTACCATTCTCCTAACCGAAAGAATCAAACTATAACCCTGGGGAAACGAATGATAATGCATACATCACCCATAGGATGTAACTATCAACCTAATTCATCAACAACTCAAAAAGAACAAAAGGACGAAACTATAGCAAAACAAATCGTAACATATTCATTGTTACTACAAACAACTAAGGATGAACAGCTATCATTAAGTTCTTCACCTTAATATCCGCGGGAAAACTAACAGCAATCTCACTCAAATCCTCCACAATATCCTCCAAATGCCGGCCAACAACTCCGAGGCACAAGCTCACTAAACTAGGAGGTTTATTCTTCTCAACGCGTAACCCTATCATCAAAAACGTAATATTTTTTTTCAAAAATTTTCAATAAAAATAATAAATTTGCATTATTCTCTCGTTCCTTCAGTTTCAATCACAAACAGAAATTCCATAACTCTATTTTGCAATGATTAAATAACTTGAAAATTAAGAAATTTCAAGCGAGGGAGAAAGGAGACTACTGGAAGAGTGTAGAGAGGGGATCGAATGAGACGATTTGGAGTTCCGATCGGCGTTCAAATCGAGCTTCTTCAACGAGATTTCTAATGCTTTGGCGGCAGATTTTCCTTTTTCCATCAAAATTTTTCTTTCTCTCTTCGTTCTGATATTCCAATTTCGTCGAGAAAAAAGAGGCGATTGAGATTTGTCGGGGATTTGAATGAAGTTCGGTCCTTTTTGTTCTCTCAGACCACGAAACAATAGCCGACTTCTAACAAATTACAATTTTAAAAACAAACTCTTTTTCATGCTCCTTTTTTGGAAACTATATTTACTAAAAAGCCCATTGCTCCCACAAAAATGGAGGGTTACTTCGGTACTTTCTCTTCCTCCGACCAGTCTCTCCTTCCATTTTTTTCAAGTTTCAAAAATCCCAAAAGGCCGGCCTTTTTCCGTTCAAGTTTCTTCCTTTCGAAGCGAAAACAAAGAAAGCGTTCATGGTGAAAGGAGGGCAAAACTTGCCGGCTGACGTCATCCAAGTAATCGATCAGCTAGAGCGCCATTGCTTAGCCCCCGATGGATCTCTCGTCTCCAAATCCGCCTACTACGATCTCCAACTCGTATGTTTTTCTTTTAAAAATCTTGTTTCTTTTTCTTCAAACAATGCGATGAATGAATTCCTTTTAAATACTGTGACGAATTTCTATTTTCAGGCGAGAGAGGAGATGTCGAGAGAAAGATTACGTTACTTAGAAGCAATGGTGATAATTTAATTTAATTTCTCTGTATGAATTAATTTTCCTTCATTTTTTAAACATTTGTGAAAAGAAAAATGTAAAATTTTGCAGGCAATTTACTGTGAAGCAATAGCTATGGTGGAAGAGTATCAGCAAGCGGTTTCCGTGGCGAATCTCGGAGGGATTCGAGACCTTCAAGGTCTTTACCCACAGCTTGGATTGAAGAACTCTCCTCAGGTTTCAATTTATGTTAATCAATTTTTAGTTTTTATGTTTCTTTTTTTTTCATTGTTTGAGGTTAATTAAGAAAGTTATAGGATAAATGTGAATTACCTTTTGCAGCAAAAGGAAGAGTTAGATAGTAAACATATGATTTTGTTTACCTTATAGCAAAATGTATGATTTTACCTTTATAGGGAATACTTGTGTTAAAACCCGTTTTTCATTTGTTCATTTGTTCGTCTTTGATCAATCACGATTTTCCTTTTTTTTCCTGTATTTACTACTCCTTTATAACTACATTTTAAGAAGTGAAAAGTGAATTGCGAGAGGTAAGTAGCAAAAGCAAAAACTAACAGAGTGTTTATAGTTAAGAATCTGAGAAAAGCTATGCTATGTGTTTTATGAACTTTAGGTTTATGAGACTCTAGAGCACCGATTAGTTGTTGCTGAAGCAGCTCAAAGATTGAGACTTCCACTTATATCTAATGATGGGGAAATTCATGAGGAAGAAATTGAAAAATGGAGTATAATGTCACGGAGTTCGCTCGATAGTACCAGTACCAGTCTCACTATCAGCTCTAGTTCAAACTCAGTTAATTATGCGAATAGTGCTGCAGCTGCGAATAATGCTGGCGATTTGGGGGAACCTGGTGTTGGTGTGCCTAATCGCTTTCTTGGAATAACACCTGCTTATTTGTGGCAAACTCAGCTTCAAAGGGTGCCATTGTCAATGGTATGGAAACATTGTGTCATGGTGGCAGATGGAGTCTGAAAGTTTTAAATCTAAAAATATTCCCTGAATCTTTATTTACAAAATAGGTCCTTGCTTCTGTTGCCATATGATTTAATCATCATCTGCACTGGCTGAGGCTTCTTACAATAACATGATACATTTCTAAAATTTTTGTGAATTTGGTGATTTTAGGATATGGCTGACTATCATTTAGCTCTTTCAAGGGAGATTGATGTTCGTTTGAAATCTAAATGCGACAAGTTGGCAGATGCCTTCATTGATGATATTGGTAATTTCATGCATCCTTTGCCTCTCTCCCTTCTCTTATTATTCAGTTTATATATGCCAGTGCATTTTAGCATGCTGTTTGGAAACACCTCATCCTTCCTTCATAATGTTCTGTCCCTAAATTTAGTGTTGGTTTGAGAAATTAGTCCATATATCTTGTTGTCCATCATTTTATTCCAAGAGTCAGAGGCCTAGATAACTGCGGTGAAGTGCAAATTAGAATGTGGTCACAAATATATTAACATATTTGCCTTTTTCAATAGTTATGTGCCTGATATTACCATTGCTATCGTGCTGCAGACTCATCTTCTGGAAGTCAAAGTTCAAGTTCTCGCCTTCCAGAAAGGTTTGAGTTACTTTCTCTACTTCTTTGATGTGGTTGGTGTCACGCTATGCTTGATGTTGATCACGTGTTATAATATTTCATTTACCAGGGTTAAGTTGATAACTGAGGAGATTGAAAGGGAAGAAGCCGCTTTGCGGGAGGATCTCTATTCAGCAGATAGGAAATTTGCAGAATATTACAATGTAGGTGAATAGTCAATCCATATGAGATGGAGACACCTTTAAAAAAATGAAATATGAGATGGAGACAGTTCATTTTGTTAGATCTTTTGTCATCAGAGCTATAAGATAGTTTTCATTTCACTCGATGTTTTCGTGGATGACGTCATGCTTCTAAAAGGAGTTTGTTTTGTTTGCATGAGATGTGATGTAAAGCAATTTTCTCTTGACAGGTCCTAGAGCAGATACTCGGAGTGCTTATTAAGCTTGTCAAAGATTTGAAGTTGCAACATCAACATAAATATGTAAGCATTATGCTCAGGAAGTTCTTTTAATGTTTTTAGTAGTAGAATTTTTTTAAGGCGTTTTTAGTAGTAGAAGTAAATGACAGTAATGGTTTGATATGTTTTATGTTCTTTTTCTTCCTTGGACTGATCTCTAAACTTGTCTTTGACAAATTTTATAGGATGAATTACAGAAGACATGGCTTTGCAAAAGATGTGAGACCATGAATGCAAAATTAAGGTTTGTTGCCCTATTTTACTTGCTATATTTGGATTGTTTGCTCTACCATCATGTTGTTTAGCATTTCTTTTATTTATGTTAAAGAAATATGGAAATAGCAAAGGAATACATATTCATTTGCGTTTATTTGATCTCGTGCACAGCGTACTTCTGCTCATCTTTCGAATTAGCCTGTCATATGTGCATTTATTGTCTCAGGGTATTGGAGCATGTTCTCTTGCTTGAAACTTATACTCAGGAGTCGATACCAGCATTGCATAAAATAAGGTAACTTTAAAGGGTGATGCACATAGTTATCAGTACTGCTTCAATATTGGGCTATAACCTTGTCTCACCTCGTTGCCAGGAAATATCTCCTCGAGGCTACTGAAGAAGCTTCTGCTGCATATAATAAAGCAGTATGTTCCACCATCTATCTTCTAGTTTGACAGTCAATTGTTAGAATGTACGAATTATTCTTATTTTCAAAACTGTGACCCTAACTCTGCCTCAAAGTGGGAAAATTTGGCAAAGCCGACTCCTGCCTATGGCTGTTTCTGTTTTGGTTGCCATTGTGTTCGTCCAAGTTTTGCTACTTTCTGTTTCCTGTCCTTTTTACATTATCAACTCATGTTTCAACAGGTGACACGTCTACGTGAGTATCAAGGTGTCGATCCTCACTTCGATACAATTGCAAGGCAGTACCATGAAATCGTGAAGGTAAACATCAGCTAACAAGTAGCAGTCTTAAACTCAATTTCCTTCGACAAACATTAACATCACCACCTATTTACAGAAACTGGAAAATATGCAATGGACAATCCACCAAGTCGAGATGGACCTCAAGCGCTTACCAGACCACGCAAGCACATAACTTCCAGATCCCATTTCCTTTTACCTGTCAACATTTCTGTATTGAACCCTTTTGTTGTACAATAGGTACTCAATACACTCAACGAATTTCGATCACCAACCTATTGCTTGTTGTGTGCCATAGCTAAAATGTTCGTGTTGTTCCCTCTTCGGAGGGATCACTCGTTTTTTCGATCACCAACCTATTGCTTGTTGTGTGCCATAGCTAAAATGTTCGTGTTGTTCCCTCTGCGGAGGAATCACTCGTTTTTGAAAGCTTTTTGTACAGCTAGTGATTGTTTTTGAAACAATGGTGCTTTTGTCATAAACAGCTGGTGGTGGGACCTTTAGCACNCCCCCCCCCCCCCCCCCCTCCCCCCCACGCCCCCTCTTGAGTACTGGGTAGAAAGGCGGCTGCACCCCTTCGAAAGCAGCTTGAGACGCGCACACTGAGCTGACGCACTTTGACTTGAGAAGCAAGTCATGTGGCTCTTGCACTCCATTCTTTTTCTTAAGAACAACGATTAAGACATGCTTATGGGCATGTTATGATGTCTAGTTCATCAATTTGGCCCTACTTGGTAATTATCATACTAAATTTTCACATGACAAACCTCTTTAATATGTTAAAAATCTTCACAATAAATGTTAAGATAAATTTTAATTATCATTTCATGTGAATATCACGATTTATATTAAGCAATAAAGAATTATTTGTTTTAAGTCGTTGAGTTTTATGATTTAATTTTATAAAAATAATATAAATATTTAATTATATCTTAATATATAATCGATGTGACATATATGATATCATCGAATCGAAGTATAAGCAAAGCAAATCAAATTTGTTGGTAAGAAAGAGACCAACTTGCGTAGCATAAGATTGGGTAGCCACAAAAAATCAAATCAAGCCACCCCCGAGAACAAAAGTATTCCAAATAGATTTGGATTAACCTGGACCGTCTGTTGTTCTCCTTCAAACTTCCAGATTCTTCCCCCTTGTTCTTTCTTCTTTCCCTTAGACTCCACCCTGTGCGTCATTTAGTCTGTTATTACGCGTGGTATACACGCCTTTATTTTTTATTATTATTATTTATTCCGATTAATTAGAATATTTATGCTGCAATCTCGACCTTCCACGAGTCAAGATTCTGATCTCAACCAATCCACGTGGACCAATCCAAACATATCCTTCACCCGCGGTTATGTCTCCTCTCCACGCGGGGACTCAACCGCCTATTTAAACACCCCCTTGCCGATCTTATTTTCCCATAGTAACCGATTGAAAGAAACCTTCCAAGCTCTCAGGTACGGTTTGGTTTGGTTCGGTTTCTGAGCCAAAGCCCACATTCGTTTTCGTCCTGTTTTGCTGGTTTGTTGTGTTTGATCATCGTATCTTTGTCTCTTGGAGTTGGTCTATTAGTGTGTTTTGTTTCGTTTGTTATGGTAAAAGATTGGATCAATGATTTTCCTGGGTGATCTTTCTTCTTGGAATTTTCGTTTCTAGGCCAAAACCCTTTTTTGTTTTTGTCCTTGTTTTTCTGGTTTGTTGTGTTTTGATCATTGTATCGTTGTTTCTAGGGAGTTTTTTTATTGTGTCTTGTAGTTCTGGGGGAGGGTCTGATTCTTATTTCCCTTTAGAACCATGTTTAGTTTGTTGAACATGGCGAATTCGTGATTAGTTAGCTTTGGTTTTTCTAAACTCTTAAGGAAACGTTGAATTCTTGATGAAATTGTGTTGATTTTAGCACTCAACATATGTATGATTGATGTTTAATTGGAAGAGATGTTTCGATTTTTAAGGTCTTGGGTAATCTTCTGTTTGAAAGATGGAATGGCTAAATGGCCCTGGTTTGGACCTGGGTTTTGTTTAAACACGTTGATCTTGAAAGAAAATTGTAGGTTTGGTTTAATGGGGAGTTCAGATACTAATGATACGAGGTTCTGCTTTTTTATGTCTCTTTGTATTTGATCATATCTAAATCTCTCTGTAGTGCTTTTTCTGCTTGTTAGTGACAGATTCAGATGTTTGATAAGCTTTTCAGACAGTATAAATTGTTGATTTCTAACAATTCATGGTTTGTTATTTCTTACAGTACTAGCGCTCAAGAGACAAGCAAGCACCCGTAGGTCGTTCCAAGTTTCTATTTAACTAAGTACATGGTTGATATAGGCAGCCAGATCCCCACTACTTTCGATCCATTCGCCGAGGCTGAGGAATTTGGTGGCACTGGAACCAAGGAGTATGTGCATATACGAATCCAACAGAGGAATGGAAAGAAAAGCTTGACAACTGTTCAAGGGCTGAAACAGGATTTGAGCTACGAGAAAATTCTCAAGTGTCTCAAGAAGGAGTTCTGCTGTAATGGGAATGTCGTGAATGACAAAGAGCTTGGCAAAATCATTCAGCTCCAAGGTGATCAGCGCAAAAACGTGTCCCAGTTCCTTGTTAATGCTGGCATCGTGAAGAAGGATCAAATCAAGATTCATGGTTTCTAGGGGAAGTTCTTGCTGCTTTTGTCATGATTTAGGACTTTTATGAAATAAATTTCTAGGCTGTCTTTGTTTTAGTCTTGTCTTCGCACCCCTTGTTGGGGTGGACCAATAATGGAATCCAATGTTAAAGTTTCATTAATTATAATGGATAGTATTTGCTTTAAAGCTTTGCCTTTTATTCCTGTCTTGCTTCTGCCTTCTGGTCTCTGCTGGTGTTTCAGGTTCAGGACAAGCCAATTTAAAATCCTATGCACTATTAGTACTTTGGTACATGAACTTGGTTATCTTTATCATACGCTGCCTTTCCCTTTTGTTCAAATTTGGGCAATTGGTTCAACTGATGTTACACCTGCAATTTGGTCCATTTGGCCCGTAATATACGCTTTGCAACCAAACTTTTGTCTGTTTGAGGTTGGACTTTGACCTTGTCTGGCTCCAGGGCTTTGAGCCACCGGTTCTTTTGTACCAAGGCACTCCTAGAACCTTTTCTGTTGTTTGCCTTAGCTTTGCATCTATGTAGGATAGGGATGAATTAGAAAGCAAACGAATGAGAGCTCCCTGTTTCTGGTTGGCTTTGCCTTTGGGAGCTCCATTTCATTAGTCTACTTGAAAGCTCAAATGGCTGGGAGGTAGTGATTGGTATTAAGGATTTTGGGTCTCAGTAGGTGCTAGATACAGATAAGAACCATGCGGTCCAGTAACCCAAGGTTCTATATTTCAAGATGGTGTCCTGTCACAAATTCAATATCAGTAATAAATAAGATGAGTCTTAAACTTATATGTTTGGACATGCCTTTTGAATCGAAAATATGAATCCATGACATCTCCATTTTTGCTTTGTGTTTCTCTACTCTAGATATGAGGGTTTCGCCTTCATCTAGATTGAAATTTCATGCATGATGAACTGTTATTAATGAAGTCGATATAAGTTCTCCTTGCACCTTCGGCAACTGAAACACCAGATAAGGTTTTATGAAGTTTCTAAAGGCAATCCATGGGGACAAGATTGAATCACATTAATATAATTTCACGCAGAATGATTCTAAGATGTTGCCTTGCCATAGGCAAGACTGCAGTATTTATTTCGAAGAAGTGATAACCAACATTGATGTGATCTCAAGGAGTGAGTTCTACACTCTGGGGGAACCAGAATTGAGGACATGGAAAAAGATAAGCAGACTTCTAGCTTAAACAATCTTTCTTCTCAAAATCCGTCATATATCAGTCACAAGACTCACCAAAAAAATGTAAAGATATAATTATATGCAATATATTACAATCAAAAATGAAAAACCAAACCAGACAAAGTTATGTAACGAGGAGCCTAGAGATCTCTTAAAGCCATTTTGCACTACTATCGGGGAATTTTCCCCGATTCTGCAAGTCCAGTCATCTATTTCTAAAAGAGTTGGCCTTGTTGGGTTCCACTTCTCATCATGTCACGGAACTCTTCATAGTTGATTTTACCATCCTGTAAACAAGGCATAAGTAAGAACTAATGCATCATGCTGCAAAGAAAATGTGCTTCCAAAGGTAGAAAAAAGGTAGAAAAGGGGGCTTACATTGTCAGTGTCAACTTCAGATATTATTTCCTTGATTGTGTCATTGTCACCCATTCCATATTCTTTCATGGCTGTTTCTAGCTCATCTCTTGTGATATACCTGAAAAGAGTTTCAAACAAGTTATTGACTCCTAGCATATCTTAATTAATGGTTATGCTGGCCAAAGAAAGAGGACTTAATGTTTAATCATAGGTCCCATGTCATTGATTTATGTGCCCCAAATATGACTAGTTCAGACAGCTAAATCTTATCTACTTCACATGAAACTTGGAATTATGGACTACTAGCCTGAAATGCTACTGCAATTACTAGCATGTTTATATCCACCAAACGAAAGCAAAACTGAACACACCAAGACAAGATTAAATATGACACTGCAATTCTAGCATTTATATGTCTGGCCAGTTCTGGCTATGAAGAAAACTTACCCGCTGTTGTCCTTGTCAAAATGTTGAAAAGCTTTATACAGATGTTCGTCTCTTTCTAGCCTATGTCTGTGCATTGTAGCAGTGATAAATTCAATGTAGTCAATACTACCATTTCCATCCACATCAGCCTGCGACATAAAACCAAGGTTAGTATGTATGATCTAAACTAAAATGATCTACATATTATAGATTTAAATAGTATCTTACAGCTTCCATCAGCTGCTGAACTTCAGCCTCCGTGAGCTTTGATCCAAGTCGAGCTAATCCATTCTTAAGTTCATCATAGGTGATTGTGCCACTGTTGTCAGTGTCAATGTTTGCAAACATCTGCTTCAGACCTTGGATTTCTTCAGTAGAAAGATTTTCTGCAATGACCTATAATCCACCAGGCTTGTCATTATATGGCAAGTAAAGTTGCTCAAGTAGAAACCAACAGAGTAACTGGGGATTGCAAAATGACGTACTAATTTGCTATTGTATATCAAATAAAACAGGCCTATCTCATGACTAAAGAGTCACATGCCTATCTCTCTCTTACTGCCACATTTAGAAATCAAAGATACCATATAAATAAATTTGAACCTACCTTTAAGGCAAGTTGCTTTAGTTTGTTCATTCTTCTGAATTGCTTCATTCTAGAAAGCACTGCACTGTCTAGTGGCTTGTCTGATGCACTTCCACCTTCTCTTATCCATGGATGCTCTGCATAAATCACAGATTTTCAATCTTTTGGTTGGGCCTTGACATGAATTATAGTAACTCACAAGCCCAGTATGCAGTAAAACAAATCACACACACACACAAGCATGCACATGGATTCATATATATATTAGAACGTAATTTTGCAACGTTACAATTGATTTTCCTTTAACACATTAGCATGATAGAATGCCAGGATGCGTGGCATATGAAGATAGAATGAACATTTAAAGAAATTATTTTTGAACCTACAAGGAATCACCTGCGATTAACTACTTATATAAATTTCCACCCAGCCAACCAAACAAAAAAAAAAGGGAAACTATTCTGTAAATAAGTACCTAGGACTTGAGCAGAAGTGATCCTCTTTTTCGGGTCCTGTGTTAACATCCTGCAGACTAGTTCCTTGGCACTGTCCGAAATAGAAGGCCATGGTTGACTTTCAAAGTCAATTTCTCCTTCCAAAATAGCATCAAATATCCCCTTCTCCGTTTCTGAGGCAAAAACATTCATTACATTGTATACTAATATTGAAGTAGCAGTTTCAAAGGCTATCTAGTAAAGTCAAAGCTATAGCTTTTGGCAATTGATGATATTATTTTTCATAAGCAAAACGATAGTGTGGTTTAAATAATTACCTGCCCAAAATGGAGGCACACCACTGAGCAAGATATACAACATAACTCCTGCACTCCAAACATCAATTTCCTTTCCATATCTACGCCGTAATACTTCAGGAGCAACATAGTAAGCACTCCCCACTATGTCCCGATACACCTTTCCTGCCAAAGGTACCAAGAGCAATCAGAAAAGAATGCTAATAGTTTTTTACACATGGACATACATGAGATACGATTTTTTTTCCTTTTCAGAAAGAAATACCATTTACTTTCGAAAACAATGGCAAGCATAATGCATGTTATTGTGTATGGATATGTGAATTCACATATGCATATTATACGTGTTTATAGACACCCACATATAGACATGCCAGTTTATACTGGATATAAAATTTGTAGAAAGACTACAAACTGCATGACTGATGCTTAAATTAAAGCTTAAAGCTATAAAACTTTCACACAGTTATAGAAGTCAAATTCTGCCATCATGTAAATGAGATCTATACTTCTGAGTCGGTGTACAGGAAATCGAGAAAATAGAAGGTAAATCAGAATTTCTGAAAGTTGCCATTAATGCATAGTTTTTTAAACTTATTCAATGCCAAATATTGTAAGAAGATTAGGGCATAAACATAGAGGAAACAATAATGAAAATGCTGGAAGCTAATGCAATATCAGTTAATGACTGCTGACCAATTCAACTTCTAAGTGATGGTTTTTCGGACTTGATCAGCCAGGTGTCACAATCGCCCAATCACCATTCTTATTTAGTAACAAATGATGCTCCAAGAGAGCAGAAGTTAAAATTTCAAAATACTATATATTGTATACGGTTAAACTAAATTGTGAATGAACATGCATACAATGAATTGAAGGAGATGGCCAGAACAAATTGAGGAAACTTACCTGCCATCTTAGTTGGCAGCTAATGATGTCCAAACCAATAAAATTTCAAAATTATAATTAACCTAACTGACTTTTTCTCCGTTCAATACTCACAACACTAGTTAGGGGTTGGTGCAAAAACTTCGAATCATTCACAAGCAGGTGGTTAAGACCAATCATTATTTCCATGTACATATGCAAAAATTTCCTGCAATTTAGGACCAATAACTTAATGTGCAAATGACCAAATATAAAGCGTGACAAGAATTTACCCTCTTCAATGAATACCGACAACCCGAAATCTGTGGCCTTCAAAAGAGCATTCTCATCCTTGCTAGACAACAGGAAATTCTCGGGCTTAAGGTCCCTATGCATCACACCCATAAAATGACAAGCATGGACAACATTAACAATCGCCCTGCAGATAGATGCAGCTGCCCTTTCACTATAATGTCCCTTAGCTATAATCCTATCAAACAACTCACCACCAGCACACAATTCCATTACAAGGTGAACAGATTGCTTATCCTCATAAGCACCTTTAAACTCCACAATATTAGGCTGTCCACTCAAGTGTTGCATAATCTGTATCTCCCTTTTCATATCGTCCTTATCATTCTTTGTAACTAGCTTCCTCTTAGAAATTGTCTTGCAAGCATATTGCTTTCCAGTTGAATTCTCAGTGCAAAGATAAGTTACACCAAACTGACCTTTTCCCAATTCCTTACCAATTGTATAGCGCATCCTTATATCTTCATATGGTTTACCAAGAATTGTATCAACCCTGGGGGCAGGCTTGGGGCTTGGTGCTGGAGCAACCGGCTTCCAAGGTGTTTGAGCACCTGGCTTTTCAGGGATGTGGTGGAATTGGGGTTGAACAGGTGCGGGCCTCACAGGTTCTTGGTATCTTTGTTGATGCACAGCAACTGTAGTTGTTGCTCCTGATCTGTAGCCATTATGCTTTGGCTTTGGTTCTTTGCTTTTTGTCAGACAACCACCCATCTGGTTTCACTTGTAACTGCCAAGTTATCAAATTTGGATTGAAAGAAAAAGACCCAGATGAAGAAACAGATACAAAATTAAGAAAATGGATCAGAATTAAGTGATTTACTAAGGTTGAGGTAGAAGGAAAAAGACCCAGATTCAGAAACTAAATAAAAAAAAAAAAAAGAACTTTGGACCAAAAGTGATGTTCTCACACTGATAAAAAAGAAAAGCCCAAAACCAAGATGGTGACTACGAAATATGGCGAGGGGTGTGATGAAAAAGAATCCAGCTTCAAGGCTTGTGAACACAAAGGGTCGGTTTATAAGGAAAAAAGTAGATCAAAGTTTCTAGCTTTAACAGGACGGGGGGAGGCTATGACCAGTGAGAAAACAAAGGGGAGGCTTGCTTGGCTGGGTCAACTATTGAGTTATGTTTGAAACATTGAATTTTGATGGGACCAAAGAGAGAGAATCTTCTATGCCAAGGGACAGCAACGAGCAGCCTGTGTAACAAACCTGTCACAGAAAATAATCAATAAAGAAATATAAGATCCACTAGCTGTCTGCTGTCTCACAATATTTTTTCTTTTTATCACAGTATGTGTTGGGGTTAAGGGTCTCCATCTACTTTATTACTCAGCCATTTTATTTAATTAATTAGCTCATCAGTTAAGATTTTCCTGTAATAATACATTAAATGAAAAATATTTCTACAACAATATCTTAATTGATAGTGAATGCTCATAGTCTGATCATATACTCTACAGTCGCAGAAAAATTAACAAATTATTATAGCAGGATAATATAATTTTTTAAAATTAAATCTTAAATAGACTGTATTATCAAGAAAACGTTTAAAGATCCCAAGTTGTTAGAATATCCTGATCCAAAACCTTTGATTTTTGAACTTTGTGATTAGAAAAAAAAGTGCACCTTTCCTCTTATTTTCTAAAGTTAGACATTTGGTTGGATAGAACTTTTTCATTTTGTCTTCACTCGCTAAAAGAATTGGAAATGCAAAGTCATCCACAACTCCACTTCTATCCCAAAACAAGAAATTTTTCATTCTTTTCCTCCAACATATTTATTGCAAAAAAAAAAAGAATAATCCTGTGAACTACTTTTCCTTTCCTTGGAGGAAAATCATTTCCCCCTTTGTTTGATCACTCAAAACCACGGGATGACGATTGACACACAAAATCTGAAGGCTGAGATCCAAGATCATTAGAACATGTGAAAAACCCATTTTAAGGGCCATATTATTGATCATATGAACTGGCAACAAAAGTGGGTCCCAAAATGAAAGAAAATTCATTACATGGGACACGTGGCAAAATGGGTATGCGTCAAAGTTGGTGCTAGAATTCTAATCAAGAAAACGTGGAGATTGGTTTCCAATTTAATCTATTAATGACTTTTGTTCTTGAGTTTCTATTGGACCAAACACGGTTTTGATTGATGCTGTAAGACCCCAAACCAATTTCCTTCAACGAATCAAACGGAACAAAGAACAAGAGAATTGGACAAGACACGTTTGTTTAGTAGAGTGTGTTTCCTAGAAGAAACAAAGATTGAAGCTTCTGATGTGGGCTAAAAGAGAAGAACAAATTATACAAGTGAAAGAAAACTTGGAAAGAATTTTCCTAATTGTGAAGAGAAAACAAGAATCCAAGAAGTTTGAGTGAAGCTTAGCCATGTTAGTTCAAAGAAGCAAACATAACTTGCAAGGCAAATTCTCTACTTTAGAAGTTTGTGCTTTTCTATCAATCCTTTTCTCTATAATTTTGTGGGTATTTAATGATTTTTTAAAATTATTTTGTTTATTTTATTTCAAATAATATATATTTAACGTATTGTTAAACAATACCTTATTTTATCCGGATAATATATCGAATGTAAATATTTTATTTTTTTTAGTTTAAATTTAGGTTTTTTTATTCAATTAAAGTCAAATTCATGGGCTAAGCCCAAGAAGTGGTTCCATGATAATTTGCCTTTGAATTTCTTCTATAGGGACCTAGGCCCACTAAGTGATGGCTCAATGATTTTGTTTATAGATAAGAAGTCACCAACCAAAACCAGTAATTTAGTGTTATAGGAATTTAAAATTTAAGGTGGCCTGTATTGAATAGGCAACCAAGAAAGAATAAGAGGGTCTTCAAGAAGAAATTCTAAGACTTTGGAAGAACACATTTAAAAATTTTTATGAGCTACTTAGATGGACTTGATATTTAAATCATAAGTAAATGAACATGGGAATTGGTTTTTTCAATTGAGGTGAGATGACCCAAAGTCAAAGAACAAGCAATAATATATCAAAGTAACAAGATTGCAACAAGTTCATCTTTGATTGATTGATGAATATGTATTAAGAAATGAGTTTGGTTAATTTGATGTTCAACTCTTATAAAATTATACTTCTATTTATAATTAAATTGATTAAGTTTCAACAATTCTCACATGTTCACTTTCGTTTCTTGTGTATAGTGAATAGAACAACGGTCATGTCGTGCCACCCAACCTATCCAAAGAGCACACCTAAAGTAGATGATAATCATGGATGGGCCACCCTTATTGATTAATTCCAGTTCTTTAATTAAAATAATTAATGGTCTTAATTATGACACTTAATTTGGTTGGACATGGTCAAGAGCCCATAATCTGTTGCATGTTCCATTAAGAAAAATAACCATTAATTATGGTTCAATTTCTTTTTTCCTTGCAAGTGCATGGAATCTCTTGTTCTGACCTCTTAGATTGGGCCTAAATTATTGGAAAACTTGAAAACTGAAACTATGTAAAGTTGTAAAAGTACAAGGTTTCTCTATGGTTATGGGATCAAACTTCAAAATCTTTACAGTGGGTTTGCTAGGAAAGGGCATGGTGGAGTAGGAACCTGGACAGCACCTTCTAGCATCATGGAGACTGTCCTCATGGAAGGTCTCAACAATGGCTCATCTTGTACGCACCAAATTGCCACTTTCAACAACATCTCCAGCTTCGCAGGATCACTTCTGGCCTCTTCATCATTTTCCACCAGCTTTTCCGCTATGCCTTCACTGTGGCATTCGTAAGCCCAGTCTGTCAATATTGCAGCATCCTCCATCTCAATTTCAACACATCTTCTGCAAGTGATGATCTCTAGCAACATGACTCCGAAACTGTAAACATCTACCTTCACTGTGAGCGGCGTGTTCCTGAACCACTCTGGTGCAACATACCCTTTAGTCCCTCTGATGCCGGTCAGTGTTTTGGTGTTGTTGATCAAGAGCTTTGCCAACCCAAAATCAGATATTTTGGCAGTGAAAGAATCATCCAGGAGTATGTTTTGAGGCTTGATGTCGCAATGGATGATCTGTATGCTGCATTCTTCATGCAAGTATGCGAGTCCTTTTGCAATTCCTAATGCTATATGCAATCTTTGTTGCCAACTAGGCCTTAGAACTCCAAAAAGAAAGCTTGACAAGGAACCATTTTGCATGAACTCGTATACCAGAAGTCGATGTTCACCTTCATCACAGTAGCCAATTAATCTCACTAAATTCTTGTGGTGAGTTTGGCCAATCACCTTCACTTCTGTTTTGAATTCCCTTTCACCCTCTTGAACAAACTTGTCTAGTTTCTTGACGGTAACACAATTTCCAAAACTTGATGGCAGTTCTCCTTTACAGACCGTACCAAATGCCCCCCTTCCTAATTCTTCTTTGAATCTGTTTGTGGCTTGTTCAAGGTCTTTGTATGTGAAAGAACGTAGATTAGTCTCTAAGTCGCTTCCGCTAGGAATACCGTTGAAGTCCCGCAGTCTTCTTTTGTATAAGCAGAAGAAGATGAGAGAAATTGCAGCGAAAGAAACAAAGTTGAAAACTGCAGAGGTGCCTAAGAGAACTCCAAGGATCCAAATAACTTGATCCTGATTTTCATCATTTGGATTTGGAGTGGCAGGGTTTTTCTTAGTCTTAGGGGCATCTGACTTGAATACCTTAAATAGGGATGTTCTATCAATAGTCTCTCTGTTAACGTGTCCATTTGAAAGTGGCAGTTTCTTTTTCCAACAAGTTCCACTGCCATCTTCACTTACAGTTGGATCCTGTAAAATGGCAACTGCACAGGAGCAGTCACGAAGGCAAGATTGCTTACATTCAAACTCAGTTGCAGGTTGCAATATTCCAAAGTCACTGAAAGGAAAATCAACAAACTGCATTGACTTGAATTCAAAGAGATCTTCCTCACTGGTGGATCCGTCCACGTTGCAATCTTCCAGGTAGCTTGTGTAATCTTGTTTGCAGCCATTGTATGGATTACTTTCATCCAAGAAAGAAAACCCTGGGGGACATGAGCAATTAGGCCTCCCATTATTGAGAGATTCGCAAATGGTGTTATAACCGCAAGGGCCATTTCCAAGTCTAGCTGTACTGTCTACAAAGCTGGAGCAGATGTCCTTTGGCCTAATCCACCAGGCAGACCAGCTTTCACCGCCACTGGGGTTCCTTGGATACGAATAGAAGGTAAACACTCCATCAAAACTAAGTATTGCCCTGTAGTAGTTTGACTCTGGGTCTGGAGGAGCATTTTCTGGTGCAAGGTTGAGTAGACTTCCATTCGAACTCTGGATTTGGATATACCCTGACTGGTTGAAGATCAACCGAGAACCATTTCCAAGGTTGAAATAATTGTTGTAAGGTTTTCCAGTGAACATATCTATTTGATTAAGTATGAAAAATCCATTATTAAAACGAAGCTGATATTTCCCCTCCTGATAACTTCTATCTGTCAAAGCTGATGAAAGACTGCTATCAGCATCCAATTCTTGAGTCGGTAAGATGGTATCAGTCGGATATTTGAAGCTTTCCCATATGTTGCCTGAGTTTCTGCTTGCGATCACAAAATTCCCTGTATCAAGCATGGCTGCGTTTGATGCTTGAGTGTCATCTTTAGGGCTTTTGGATCTCCACAGCACTCTGCCTTTAGGGTCTTTGAGCACAAGACCGGTGCTGGTGAGCTCAACCTTTGATCCTCTCTCAGCTGGATTCTGTCTATTGGCATACCAAACTATAGTTCTGTCGGGTATCTTGGCATACCAGATAGCAAGAAGGAACTGATCTTCTTTGCCCTGAATGGGATGAAAACCAAAGGCAAAATCACCGGATGGTGATTGCCATGGAATGCTTTCATCATTTGCAGATAGAAAATTGCCTACACTTACATTGCCCTGAGCCTGAACTGTTGCCAAAATCCAAAGAACGCTTAAAAGGATAACCAGGAAAGGATGACAATGATAAAGTGGTGAGATCATTGAATCTCTCCCAGTACGAGTTCAAGTATGATTGTCGAGTGTGACAAAATGAAAATTTTGTCTTAACCTTGAGGTAAGAGACTGATTTACACAAGAGTTTCTCTGGCAGTAGGCACTTTAAAAAGGCCTGAGCCTGTTGGATTTGTATGATCTTAGGATTCCAGGAACAACTTCCTGGAAAGTGGAAAGGAAAATAACCCACCTAGAAAAACGAGAAGAACGGAAATGGCACGGCAAAGACCTTGACATGCATGCAATCTTGTCAATTGTTTTCCACAGATTCTAGAAGTTTCAGGTCAGGGTCAATTTGTTTACTTCTTATGTCCACTGTCAACAGGTTACAGGAATAGAAAGATCCGAAGCTTTTCTATCAGAAAAACTGTGACTACATATTTTTTTTGAAAGGCTGAGGTTTTATTGCTAAAAGATCTTCAAGGGGAGACTTACTGGGGGCATGGTCACAAGTGACTTGCTTGAACACAAAAAAAGAGTCCCAAGCAGTGGGGATTTGCAGAACTTAGAAGAGATCCCGATGAGCCATCAAGACGACATCATCCATACCAGAAAAAATAACCAAGTAACAATCAAAGCCATCAACATTCCTGAAGATGGAAAACCATGAGGACGCAAGTTTTTTTTTTTTTTGAAAATTAATTGGATTTCATTATAGAAACCAAGAATAGGTTCCTTGGGGAACAAAAGAGCACATGATTTTAAGATGCTATGCCTTGATCAGCATATCATCTCAAAATCTTGTCATCTTGCCAAAAGAAAACCAGCTTACAAAGAACCCCAGAAAAACCCCTATCGTCAGAAACAAAAAACAAAATCAGAAACAGCAAATAGCCTCCATAAGAAACCCGAAGCCTCCCTGTGCAAAAGTCATTCCTGAAGGGAGAACCAGCAAGCTTACAATCTGATCAAAAACTCAGGGCCTCATATCACGGACCTTGGCTCAAACAATGAACCATCTCAGCCAAATACAAGTCAAAAAGCAACAGAGAGAAACGATCAAACTTGAAGCTTGAATTCTTCACGCAGCCATTCAAAAAAGAAGAAAAAATCTCCAGCCTCTTGACTACTCAAAGACATTCAATAAATCCTCCTGACGTCTGACCCCTTCTTTCGCAAGACTATCTGCAAATTGAGGACGCAAGTTACCTGACATCTTGTTATTTTTTATGGGTGATTTCGATGTCTACGGTCTGTAGAATTATCCAAAACCGGAGAAACATGTTTCTAAAATTTAACTAAAACTTACGACATAAATTTACTCATAAATTTAACGGACATATGATGTAAAATTATGAATAAAACGTCAAGTAACTTGAGCGGAAAAGATTTTTATTTCTCCTTTAACATCGGAGACGCGCGAGATAAATGTAGAAGACCATTAAATTAGATGGAGAGTGGCTTGTTTTCATTGGAAGGTATAAGCATAAGGTTTTGCAGAGAAACCTGGTAAAATTTAAACTCTTTGAAAAAATATAAATCCTGAATTTATGTACAAATTTCCATTGATTTCTAAAGCTGAAAGGTCTTATTCGTGATGTACTATTGAAACTTATCTTTAAACAAAGAGATCGTGTATTGAATAGTGAGTCAAATGTTTGGATGCTTGCTTATTGGTGTTGTTAAAGCCTTTAAATTCTTTTATTTCGATATCTTCAAGCAATTCTAATCCATTAGAACTCGTCTTTGCTTATTATTTTTATTTTTGTCTTCACATGATGAGAGTTATAGTAAGGTTAACTTTATTGTAAGGTCAAATAATCTAATTTTTTTTTAAAAAAAACAAAAAACCTAATAAACAAGTTATGTAAACAACATGGTAATTTATAATCTTATCCATTTTATATTAAATGTTATTTAATTTTTATCTTTATTCTTATTTTTTTTATAAATATAAGAATATTATTCTTTTTAATATTAACATTATATCTAATTAATTTAATTTAATTAAATTCATTATTATAAAATATTTAAATATTATATCATAATTTAATTAATTTATGTTCTTTAATTAAAGCATTTAATAGTCTTAATTATGACACTTAATTGGGTTGGACATGGTCAAAAGCCCATAATCTGTTGCGTGTTCCATTAAGAAAAATAACCATTAATTATGGTTCAATTTCATTTTTCCTTGCAAGTGCATGGAATTTCTTGTTCTGACCTCTGAGATTGGGCCTAAATTATTGGAAACCTTGAAAACTGAAACTATGTAAATTTGTAAAGTGCAAGTTTTCTCTATGATTATGGGATCAAACTTCAAAATCTTGACAGTGGGTCTGCTAGGAAAGGGCACGGTGGAGTAGGAACCTGGACAGCACCTTCTAGCATCATGGAGACTGTCCTCATGGAAGGTCTCAACAATGGCTCATCTTGTACACACCAAATTGCCACTTTCAACAACATCTCCAGCTTCCCAAGATCACTTCTGGCCTCTTCATCATTTTCCACCAGCTTTTCCGCTATGCCTTCACTGTAGCGTTCATAAGCCCATTCTGTCAATATTGCAGCATCCTCCATCTCAATTTCAACAGATCTTCTGCAAGTGATGATCTCCAGCAACATGACTCCAAAACTGTAAACATCTACCTTCACTGTGAGCGGCGTGTTCTTGAACCACTCTGGTGCAACATACCCTTTAGTCCCTCTGATGCCGGTCAGTGTTTTGGTGTTGTTGATCAAGAGCTTTGCCAACCCAAAGTCAGATATTTTGGCGGTGAAAGAATCATCCAGGAGTATGTTTTGAGGCTTGATGTCGCAATGGATGATCTGTATGCTGCATTCTTCATGCAAGTATGTGAGACCTTTTGCAATTCCTAATGCGATATGCAATCTTTGTTGCCAACTAGGTCTTAGCACTCCGAAAAGGAAGCTTGACAGGGAACCATTTTGCATGAACTCGTACACTAGAAGTCGGTGTTCACCTTCATCACAGTAGCCAATTAGTCTCACCAAATTCTTGTGGTGAGTTTGGCCAATCACCTTCACTTCTGTTTTGAATTCCCTGTCACCCTCTTGAACAAACTTGTCTAGTTTCTTGACGGCAACATAATTTCCAAAACTCGATGGCAGTTCCCCTTTATAGACCGTACCAAAAGCCCCCCTTCCTAATTCTTCTTTGAATCTGTTCGTGGCTTGTTCAAGGTCTTTGTATGTGAAAGAACGTAGATTAGTCTCTAAGTCTCTTCTGCCAGGAATACCGTTGAAGTCCCGCAGTCTTCTTTTGTATAAGCAGAAGAAGATGAGAGAAATTGCAGCTAAAGAAAAGAAGTTGAAAACTGCAGAGGTGCCTAAGAGAACTCCAAGGATCAAAATAACTTGATTCTGATTTTCATCACTTGGATTTGGAGTGGCAGGGTTTTTCCTAGCTTCTGACTTTAATACCTTAAATAGAGATGTTCTATCAATAGTCTCTCTGTTAACAGATCCATTTGAAAGTGGTAGTTTCTTTTTCCAACAAGTTCCATTGCCATCTTTACTGACAGTTGGATCCTGTAAAATGGCAACCGCACAAGAACAGTCAAGAAGGCAAGATTGCTTACATTCAAACTCAGTTGCAGGTTGCAGTATTCCATAGTCACTGAAAGGAAAATCAACAAACTGCATTGACTTGAATTCAAAGCGATCTTCCTCAATGGTGGATCCGTCCGGGTTGCAATCTTGCGGGTAGCTTGTGTAATCTTGTTTGCAGCCATTGTATGGATTACTTTCATCCAAGAAAGAAAACCCTGGTGGACATGTGCAATTAGGCCTCCCATTGATAGGTTCGCATATGCTGTTATAACCGCAAGGGCCATTTCCAAGTCTAGCTGTACTGTCTACAAAGCTAGAGCAGATGTCCTTTGGCCTAAACCACCAGGCAGACCAGCTTTCACCGCCACTGGGGTTCCTTGGATAAGAATAGAAGGTAAACACTCCATTAAAACTAAGTATTGCCCTGTAGTAGTTTGACTCTGGGTCTGGAGGAGCATTTTCTGGTGCAAGGTTGAGTAGACTTCCATTCGAACTCTGGATTTGGATATACCCTGACTGGTTGAAGATCAACCGAGAACCATTTCCAAGGTTGAAATAATTGTTGTAAGGTTTTCCAGTGAACATATCTATTTGATTAAGTATGAAAAATCCATTATTAAAACGAAGCTGATATTTCCCCTCCTGGTAACTTCGTTCTGCCAAAGCTGATGAAAGACTGCCATCAGCATCCAATTCTTGAGTCGGTAAGATGGTATCAGTCGGATATTTGAAGCTTTCCCATATGTTGCCTGAGTTTCTGCTTGCGATCACAAAATTCCCTGTATCAAGCATGGCTGCATGTGACGCCTGAGAGTCATTGTTAAGGGTTTTGGACCTCCACAGCACCCTGTCTTTAGGGTCTTTGAGCACAAGACCGGTGCTGGTGAGCTCAACCTTTGATTCTCTCTCAGCTGGATTCTCTCTATTGGCATACCAAACTATAGTTCTGTCGGGTATCTTGGCATACCAGATAGCAAGAAGGAACTGGTCTTCTTCACCCTGAATGGGATGAAAACCAAAGGCAAAATCACCGGATGGTGATTGCCATGCAATGTTTTTATCATTCGCAGATAAAAAATCACCTAAGCTTACATTGCCTTGAGCCTGAACCGTTGCAAAAATCCAATGGATGCCTAAAAGGATAACCAGGAAAGGATGACAATGAGAAAGTGGTGAGATCATTGAATCTCTCCCAGTAGCAGTTCAAGTGTGACAAAAATGAAAATTTTGGCTTAACCTTGAGGTAACAGACTGATTTATACAGAAGTTTCTCTGGCACTTGCACTTTAAAAAGGCCTCAGCCTGTTGCCTGTTGGTCTTGGAGAAAGTGAAAAGTAGAATAACCCACCTGCAAAAAGGCAGAAGAACAAAAATGCAGGGCACATGCTTTGACATGTATGCATTATTGTCGATTTTGTTCAATTTGTTTAGTGCTTTATGTCAGAGTCTGGACCCACTTTATTAATAGAGAAGTATAAATATCTCAAGCTTTTCTATCACAAGAACTGTGACTATTTGTCTATATGTTTGCCGCTCACCCACTCTGCTCTGATCTGTCTCTTACCCATATGTCTATTGACAAAATGTTTAAATGCCATCAACATTTCTGAAGATGGGAAATCTTGCAAACTTAAATTACTTGTACATCTTGTTATTTTTTATGAGTGATTTGGTTATTTGTCATTATCTTGTTACTTAAACAAATAAACTTCGATATTTAAAAGAAGCCTGTCTAAGAGTTTTGAGAGTGATTTGGTTATTTGTCATTATCTTCTTTTCTCTAGTTGGAAGACTTTCTTTGTACGAAGGGCTATCTAAATTTTGGTTTGCAGCCATGAACAAAGCCATCAATCTCTCCATTTTTGGCCCATCAAACAGCTTAGAAGAGTCACTGCTCTTACATTCTTTAATCCAATGACAAGTAGATTAATGTCAACAACTCTTCTACTTCTCTCAAGGGTTAGATGTCCACAGTCTATAGTTATCTAAACATTAAGAAACATGTTTTCTAAAATTCAACTAAAACTTCATCGGTTTCTTCCTCCTTCCTGACAATGTTTCTGAAACATGTTTTTGTTTTTATTCTAATAAGATCTATCTTTGATCTTGTTGCACGTAGTTATATATTCATAATTTTACTTAAATTTATTAAATACAGTGCTTGTTTTGCTTAGTTTTTTTTCAATTTATTTACCTCTTCAAAGCAAAAGCCAGGCTAAACATAAATTTTGAAAAATTTTTGAAAAAAAAACTATAACAATAAAATTTTTAAAAAAAGAACTTCAAGAAAAGCTCCTCATAGGAGCTTTTTCTTTTCTTCTTTTAAAAGTATAAGAGAATTTTTATTTTTATTCCGAAAATATCTTTATCTGTTAAAAATAATTGCAATATCCTTTCAAAAAAAAGAAATACTTTCTATGATATTTTTAACTAAAATTATAACTTATATAAAATAACTTATAAAAAAAATTTACCAAACAACTTTATCTTAATTTTAAAAATTAATATTTTTTATAAAAATTTCATAATAATTTTTAAATTAAAAAAAAGTTAGGCCAAACAGGCTCATAGTAATGTAAAATTATGAACGAAATATGAAGTTTGACGGTGGGTTTGCTAGGAAAGGGCGTGGTAGAGTATATGATTGTCAAGTGTGACAAAATGAAAATTTTGGCCTTACCTTGAGGTAAGAGACTGGTTTATACCAAAGTTTCTCTGGCAGTAGCAACTTTAAAAGCTCAATTAGGTGCAGTTGCTAGTTTTTGTTTTCACGCTAACTTGCTGCGTTAGTTAGTATTAGAGCGAGGAAAACTTATTCCATCTAATGACAAGTTACCCAGTTACGGTAGATTGCGGTTCTCAAGATGAAGATCAGGGAATTGAGACCTCACGATCTGCAATGCAAGATCAAGGGGTGGCGTTGAATGATTATGGTGATAAAGATACTTGCGAGATAGATATTCCTTACTTTAATGAGAGTTTAAATATTGAATATTTTTTTAATTGGATTACGAAAATAGATAGGTTTTTCGATTATATGAAAATTCCAGAAGAAACAAAGGTGAGACTTGTCACCTGTAAATTAAAAGGTGAGGCTTTTACATGGTGAGAAAGGTTGCAGTCCAAAAAGAGACATAAGGGAAAATCACCAGTTAGAACCTGGTACATGATGAAGCAGTTGTTACAGAAGGATTTTCTTGGGACTGATATAGAAGGTCTAACAGATAACCTCTTAGAGCAGGTTGAGCATTAAAAGCCAATAGTACAAAAGCCAAAACAAAAAGTTCAAAGATTAGTATTCTCCCTTTTTTAATGAGGAGACTAACATAAGAATTATAGATGTAATAAAATTTCTTTTTTATTTAATCTACTCGTACTAAAATTTTAAGATAATCATATTCTAATTAAGAATAAAATATTTATTTTATTTAAATGTCTTGTCAATTGTTCTAGTTTTACTAGTTTTATTAAGATTTAGTTTTTTGAATCATTGAATAACATTACAAATTTTTTCTCTCAACTTAAATTTAAATTTCTGTATTTTAAACTTAGTTGTCAATTTTAAAAGCTCAGTAAAATGTTAGCTTTTGTTATCACGTTAACTTGCTACATCAGATTCAACCGATTTACATCTTATGTCGAAGGGTCTGGACATGTTTCAAACTTTTCTATAAGAAGTAATTGGACAGTAGGTTTACATGTTCGTAATTCTACTTTGATCTGACGCTCAAAGCCATCAACCTCTCTTAAGATAGAATCTTGCAAATGCAATTTACGTGACATCTAGTAGTTGCCTTGTAAAATTTCAAATCAAGAAGAACATTTTGTTGTTTTTATGCAAGGTTTAATATTAAAAAAAATGAAAATCAACAATATCGACCTATATTCAACTATTTTTTTAGAAAAAAATTCAACTACTCTTTTTTAAAAAAATCATAAATATGATATTTACTATTTCAAGTCAAGAAAATCCATACACCAACCTTACAAAAAAAAAAAAGAAAATTCATGCACCGACCTTACAAAAAATAAAAATAAAAAATTCATACACCTAAATTTGTTATGATACTTGATAACCATTGTGATAATCATGTTTGGCTTTAAAGATTAATCGATTTCGCTTCTTTAAACAATCTCTTGAGTTGATATAAATAGTCTTAAGCCACTCAATTTGGTTGTGATTACTCAAGAACTCATATATTGTTGTATGTCCCATGCCAAAAGAATCACTAATGATTCCATTCTTTTCGTTTCATCTCACTAGTTGATCCATCCAGGTTGCAATCTTCCGGGTAGCTTGTGTAATCTTGTTTGCAGCCATTGTCTGGATTACTTTCATCCAAGGAAGAAAATCCTGGGGGACATGAGCAAATCTTATCCATTTTATATTAAATGTTGTTTAATTTTTATCATTATTCTTATTTTTTTTATAAATATAAGAATATTATTCTTTTTAATATTAACATTATATCTAACTAATTTAGTTAGATTAAATTCATCATTATCAAATATTTAAATATTATATCATAATTTAACTAATTTAAGTTCTTGAATTAAAACATTTAATAGTCTTCATTATGACACTTAATTCGGTTGGACATGGTCAAGAGCCCATAATCTATTGCTTGTTCCATTAAGAAAAATAACCATTAATTGTGGTTCCATTTCCTTTTTCCTTGCATGGGCCGCTTCTCATTTTGCATAAATGAACTGTTGTTCTAGCCTCTAAGATTGGGCCTAAATTATTGGAAAACTTGAAAACTGAAACTATGTAAATTTGTAAAAGTACAAGTTTTCACTATAATTATATGGGATCAAACTTCAAAATCTTGACAGTGGGTTTGCTAGGAAAGGGCACGGTGGAGTAGGAACCTGGACAGCACCTTCTAGCATCATGGAGACTGTCCTCATGGAAGGTCTCAACAATGGTTCATCTTGTACACACCAAATTGCCACTTTCAACAACATCTCCACCTTCCCAAGATCACTTCTGGCCTCTTCATCATTTTCCACCAGCTTTTCGGCTATGCCTTCACTGTAGCATTCATAAGCCCATTCTGTCAATATTGCAGCATCCTCCATCTCAATTTCAACACATCTTCTGCAAGTGACGATCTCTAGCAACATGACTCCAAAACTGTAAACATCTACCTTCACTGTGAGCGGCGTGTTCTTGAACCACTCTGGTGCAACATACCCTTTAGTCCCTCTGATTCCGGTCATCGTTCGGGTGTTGTTGATCAAGAGTTTTGCTAACCCAAAATCAGATATTTTGGCAGTGAAAGAATCATCCAGGAGTACGTTATGAGGCTTGATGTCGCAATGGATGATCTGTATGCTGCATTCTTCATGCAAGTATGTGAGTCCTTTTGCAATTCCTAATGCGATTTGCAATCTTTGCTGCCACCTAGGCCTTAGAACTCCAAAAAGGAAGCTTGACAAGGAACCATTTTGCATGAACTCGTACACCAGAAGTCGATGTTCACCTTCATCACAGTAGCCAATTAATCTCACCAAATTCTTGTGGTGAGTTTGGCCAATCACCTTCACTTCTGTTTTGAATTCCCTTTCACCCTCTTGAACAAACTTGTCTAATTTCTTGACGGCAACATAATTTCCAAAACTTGACGGTAGTTCTCCTTTATAAACCGTACCGAAAGCCCCCCTTCCTAATTCTTCTTTAAATCTGTTTGTGGCTTGTTCAAGGTCTTTGTATGTGAAAAAACGTAGATTAGTCTCTAAGTCTCTTCTGCTAGGAATACCGTTGAAGTCCCGCAGTCTTCTTTTGTATAAGCAGAAGAAGATGAGAGAAATTGCAGCTAAAGAAAAGAAGTTGAAAACTGCAGAGGTGCCTAACAGAACTCCAAGGATCAAAATAACTTGATTCTGATTTTCATCACTTGGATTTGGAGTGGCAGGGTTTTTCCTAGAGGCATCTGACTTTAATACCTTAAATAGAGCTGTTCTATCAACAGCATCTGTGTTAAACCACCCATTTGAAAGTGGTAATTTCTTTTTCCAACAAGTTCCATTGCCATCTTCACTTAAAGTTGGATCCTGTAAAATGGCAACTGCACAGGAGCAGTCACGAAGGCAAGATTGCTTACATTCAAACTCATTTGCAGGTTGCAGTATTCCATAGTCACTGAAAGGAAAATCAGCAAACTGCATTGACTTGAACGCAAAGCGATCTTCCTCAATGGTGGATCCGTCCGGGTTGCAATCTTCCGGGTAGCTTGTGTAATCTTGTTTGCAGCCATTGTATGGATTTTTTTCATCCAAGAAAGAAAACCCTGGTGGACATGTGCAATTAGGCCTCCCATTGATAGGTTCGCATATGCTGTTATAACCGCACGGGCCATTTCCAAGTCTAGCTGTACTGTCTACAAACCTGGAGCAGATGTCCCTTGGCCTAAACCACCAGGCAGACCAGCTTCCACCGCCACTGGGGTTCCTTGGATAAGAATAGAAGGTAAACACTCCATTAAAATTAAGTGTTGCCCTGTAGTAATTTGACTCTGGGTTTGGAGCAGCGTTTGCTGGTGCAAGGTTGAGTAGACTTCCATTCGAATGCTGGATTTGGATATAGCCTGTCTTGTTGAAGATCAACCGAGAACCATTTCCAAGGATGAAATAATTGTTGTAAGGTTTTTCAGTGAACATATCTATTTGATTAAGTATGAAAGATCCATTATTAAAACGAAGCTGATATTTCCCCTTCTGGTAACTTCCCTCTGCCAAAGCTGATGAAAGACTGCCATCAACATCCAATTCTTGAGTCGGTAAGATGGTATCAGTTGGATATTTGAAGCTTTCCCATATGTTGCCGGAGTTTCTGCTTGCGATCACAAAATTCCCTGTATCAAGCATGGCTGCATGTGATGCTTGAGCGTCATTTTTAAGGCTTTTGGACCTCCACAGCTCTCTGCCTTTAGGGTCTTTGAGCACAAGACCGGTGCTGGTGAGCTCAACCTTTGATTCTCTCTCAGCTGGATTCTGTCTATTGGCACACCAAACTATAGTTCTGTCGAGTATCTGGACATACCAGATAGCCAGAAGGAACTGATCTTTTTCATCCGGGATGGAATGAAACCCGAAGGCAAAATCACCGGATGGTGATTGCCATGTAATGTTTTTATCATTCGCAGATAAAAAATCACCTAAACTTACATTGCCTTGAGCCTGAACTGTTGCAAAAATCCAATGGATGCCTAAAAGGATAACCAGGAAAGCATGACAATGAGAAAGTGGTGAGACCATTGAATCTCTCCCAGTAGCAGTTCAAGTGTGACAAAAATGAAAATTTTGGCTTAAGCTTGAGATAACAGACTGATTTACACAAGAGTTTCTCTGGCAGTCGGCACTTTAAAAAGGCCTGAGCCTGTTACCTGTTGGTCTTGCAGAAAGTGAAAAATATAATAACCCACCTGAGAAAATTGGATAAGAACAGAAATGGCACGGCACATGCTTTGACATATATGCATTATTGTCAAATTTTTTCGCACAGATGGTGGTAGCTCCAGGTTAGGTTCAATTTGTTCACTGCTTTATGTCAGAGTCTGGAGTCTGGACCCACTTTATCAACAGGGAAGTAGAAATATCTCAAGCTTTTCTATCAGAAGAAGTGTGACTATTTGTCTCTATGTTTGCCACTCAGTACTCACTCTACTCTGGTCTGTCTCTTACCCATTGGTCTATTGACAAAATGTTCAAAAGCCATCAACATTTCTGAAGATGGGAAATCTTGCAAACTCTAATTACCTGGACATCTTATTATCGTTCACGAGTGATTTGGTTATTTGTCATTATCTTGTTACGTAGACAGATAAACTTCTATATTTAAAAGAAGCCTGTCTAGGAGTTTTGAATGTGTCTATTCTGTAATGGTCAATCCATTATCAATTCTTCTTCTCTAGTTGGAAGACTTTCTTTCTAAGAAGGACTATCTAAATTTTGCGTTGCAGCCATGAACAAAGCCATCAATCTCTCCATTGTTGGCCCATCAAACAGCTTATAAGAGTCACTGCTCTTACATTCTTTAATCCAATGACAAGTAGATTAATGTCAACAGATCTTCTACTTCTGTCAAGGGTTCGAAGTCTACAGTCTATAGTTATCTAAACTATAAGAAACATGTTTTCTAAAATTCAACTAAAACTTCATCGGTTTCTCCCTCCACTCCTAACAATGCTTTTGAAACATGTTTTTTTTTTTTTTCTAATAAGTTCCATCTTTGATCTTGTTGTACGTAGTTGTATATTCATAATTTTACGTAAATTTATCAGACATAGAGATGTAAAATTATGAACAAAATATTAAGTTTGACAGTGGGTTTGCTAGGAAAGGGCATGGTGGAGCATATGATTGTCTAGTGTAACAAAATGAAAATTTTGGCTTAACCTTGAGGGAAGAGACTGGTTTATACAAAATTTTCTCTGGCAGTTGGCACTCTAAAAAGGCCGGAGCCTGTTGCCTGTTGGATTTGTATGATCTTAGGATTCTAGGAACAACTTCCTGGAAAGTGGAAAGTACCCATCTAAATAAATGGAGAAGAACAGAAATGGCATGACACATACTTTTTTTTTTTTAAAGGCAGTATTTATTAATCACAAGAGATCTCGCAAGAGGAGATTACAAAAAGCACTTCAAAAATGTCATGCAAAAGAGTAGCAGATTACAAAAAAAGAGATCTGCTACTTCCAGCATTGAGGTACAAAGCATGACAAATACAGGATGAAGTGAGAAATCATATTCAAAAGAAAAAACATAGGGGTAGTTTAAGGTTAACCAAAATAATAAGCCTTTGCAATGGAGGAATAGTTCATGTGCTCTCCCCCTGTTGGTTTTGAAAGTAGGCTTTGAAGTTTGAGTCTCTTAATACCCCTGCTTTGGCCAATCCGTCTGCAACCTTGTTGGCTTCCCTCATTACATGCTTGAAAGTGATTCTTGTGCTTTTACGCAAGAAAGTTTCAATGGCATTCGAAATATTTTTCATCCGCCAAGGGACTTTGCAGTGGTGTTGCGCCCAATTGATAGCATTAGCAGAGTCGCTTTCCACAACTAGAGAATGAGTGGCAGCCTAGGGAGATGAAAAGAAGAAGCTGATTCCTTCCCGTATGGCATAAAATTCAGAAAAATTTGAGTCCTCGATTCCAATGTTTTCAGAGAATGTTCTCCGAATGAAGCCATGGTGGTCCCTAATCACTCCTCCAATACCAGCAGGTCCAGGTTTGCCTTTTGCTACGCCATCTGTGTTGAGTTTAAGAGTTCCAGGTGGTGGAGTTGACCAATTGGTAGCCATTCTTTGATTCTTCCTTTTAGTGTTAATGTTGGAGCAAAGAGGCTCCATGAGACATAGGTCAGCAGGAACATGGCCAAGTTCCCATTTCCCTCGACACCAAAGCATGTGGCGTAAAAGGGCGATGTCTCTCATTTTGTTTGGACTGAAGCTTTTCCCTCTGAAAATAACCTCATTTCTACAAAGCCAAAGTGTCCAAAGTGTTGCAAAGAAGAGCATTCTACAAAGCCAAAGTGTCCAAAGCATGACACATACTTTGACGTGTTCATAATTTTAATATTTTTCTTATTTGGTTAGGAGACTTGTATAAGAATTATAGGTATAATAGATTTTTTTATTTAATTTATTTGTACTAAAATTTTAAGATATCATGCGCTAATTAGGATTAGAATATTTATTTTATTTAAATCTCTTGTTAACTATTCTAGTTGTATTAGATAATCAGAAATAAAGTTTTAGTAGTACATGAGACTATAACACTATAAATAAGACCTTTAAGTTTAGTTTTCTTTCAACTTAAGTTTAAGTTTCTGCATTTGAAATTTAGTTATTATCCTTAAAGGCTCAGTTAGGTGTACTTTTACTTTTACGCTAACTTACTGCGTTGGTTAGTATTAGAGTGGGAAAACTTATCTAATTTAATGACAAGTAACCTAGTTATGGTAGACTGCGATTTTCATGATGAAGACCAGGGAATTGAGATCTCACGATCTGCAATGCAAGGTCAAGGGGTGGCATTGACTGATTATGGTGATAGAGATACTTACGAGGTAGATATTCCTTACTTTAATGGGAATCTGAATATTAAAGATTTTTTAGATTGAATTGCGGAAATAGATAGGCTTTTCGATTATATGGAAATTTCAGAAGAAAAAAAAGTGAGACTTGTCGTCTGTAGATTGAAAGATGAGGCTTCTGCGTGGTGGGAAAGGTTGCAATCTAGAAGGAAACGTAAGGGGAAACCACCAATTAGAACTTGGTACATGATGAAGCAGTTGTTACATAAAGATTTTCTTGGAACTGATGTAGAAGGCATAGCAGGTTGAGCGTCAAAAACTATTAGCACAAAAGCCAAAACAAAAAATTCAAAGGATCGTATCTTCCTTTTTTTTAATGAAGAGATTGATATAAGACTTGTAGATATAATAGAATTTTTTTTATTTAATTTACTTGTACTAAAATTTTAAGATAGGTATATTCTATTTAATAATAAAATATTTATTTATTAACTACTTTAGTTTTACTAATTTTATTAAAATTTAGTTTTTTGAATCATTGAATAATATTACAAATTTTTTCTCTCAACTTGAGTTAAAGTCTATCAAAAGTAATTGGACAGTAGGTTTACATGTTCGTAATTCTACTTTGATCTTTCTATTACCATTTGTCAAAGACAAGACGCTCAAAGCCATCAACCTCCCTTAAGATGGAATCTTGCAAATGCAATTTACGTGACATCTAGTAGTTTTTTTTTTATATAATTAGAGGAGAGAGGATTCGAACTCTGCTTTTTAGGCAGGGAAATAATGTACCAACTAACGAGCCAAATGCTCGGGTGCATGTGACATCTAGTAGTTGTCTTGTAGAAATTTCAAATCAAGGAGAACATTTTGTTGTTTTTATGCATGGTTTAATATTAAAAAAAAATGAAAATCAACAATATCGACCTATGTTCAACTATTTTTTTTTAGAAAAAAATTCAACTACTTTTTTTAAAAAATTCATAAATATGATATTTACTATTCAAATCAAGAAAAGTCATACACCAACCTTACAAAAAAAAGAAAAAGAAAAATTCATACACCGACCTTACAAAAAAAAATTCATACACCTAAAATTGTTATGATACTTGATAACCATTGTGATAATCATGTTTGGCTTTAAAGATTAATCGATTTCACTTCTTTAAACAATGTCTTAAGTTGATATAAATAGTCTTAAGCCACTCAATTTGGTTGTGATTACTCAAGAACTCATATATTGTTGCCTGTCCCATGCAAAAAGAATCACTAATGATTCCATTCTTTTAGTTTCATCTTATTTCACACTCTAGAGATGTAAGCCTTTGACTTTCTTTGTACCAAAGATTCTATCTAAATTTTGATTTTGGTTCGATCTTTTGATACTTACATTCACGGGTATAGTAACAAAAAAAGTAATCAAGAAATTATAAGAGCAGTCTTAAATTCATAATCTTAATCCCACTAACACGATCAAATCAGTCTCTCTACATTTAGATCTTATTTTATTTTTTAACTACATATGATCCTTTCATAGGACCAAGTACAATAATTTTATCTGAGTATAATTAGAATATGTTAAATACAATAATTTTTTTTTGCTCAGCTAGTGAGGTGTTTTCATTAACAATCTATCAAAGACAGTGAAGGTACAGGAAATTGTTCCTACTACAATTAGAGTATAACTGGTGTGAGCAAACATAACACCTATGAACAAAACATATCTGGTATTAAGGGTATCACAATTCTAAGCTAAGTTTTACAAGATCAAAACATTGTGAACTAAAAGTATTCATAAAGAAATTTACTAATGAAAGCTACTGTCACGCTATGAACATCGACTCACAGTCAACACATATATGCAAACGAGTTCCCATCTCGAGCAATATGTTGGAAAGTCACTCTACCCTTATTCTAGTATAATTAAGATATGTTATCCTAATTTAGTTAGGATTAAAAACTTGCTCAATAAGATAATCTAATTTAATTAGAGTTAAACTATCCTATTCAATCCACAAAACTATCATAACATAACATACGGATTCATAATTCACATCTGAATTTCGACTGATTTCCAAGGTTGAAGGGCTTATTCCTGGTGTGTTATTGAATCCAAAACAATGCCAATATATTTCCTGTCTTATTGGTATTGTAATAAATCGTTCATATTCTTTTATTTGGATATATTCAAGCAATTCCAATCCATCATTCTTTCAAAATCTCTATTGCTTCAAGATGCCTGCTACCGCGAGGAGGGTTCGAATGTCTGCAAACAATCGGGTGCCGACCAGTAGAGCCCTGGCGCCCTGGAGACTCATGCTATATAGCAGAGTGTGATTGGCTGTGATCCACACGCACCTGACAGGAACGATGATGCCAAGAACTCATCGAACCAGGAGTTTCCCCAAGTCTAGCTCTAACCCTGATGCCGAGAACGAGTACAAAAGCCTTTTGCAGGTTGCCAGGATCAATGGTTCCAATGCTGATGGGGATCGTGGTGCTTGCAAGAAGTGTGGGCGTGTTGGGCACCTTTGGGTTCAGTGCAAGAACTTTCTGAGTTAAGGATGATAACAAGGAGAAAGAGCTGGAAGCTGTGAAGGCTGATGGTTCATCAGGATCGGATTTGGACTCGGATTCGGATGTTGATTCGGAGATTGAGATGATCATTGCTGACAGTTATGGGAAGAAGTTTAGTACTAGGAAAGGGAAGAAGTCATGCAGTAAAAAGAACGATTCAGATTCTTGTAAGGAAGAGGAAGAAGAGAGGAAGGTCGAGTGATCATTCGGAGGACAGGGATGGGGCAGAAGGAAGTTGAGGAACATTGATGATTCCTCAGATGATGATGATGAAAGACATGAGCAAAAGAGAAGGAACAGGAAAGAAAAAAGAAGAAGGAGAAGAAGCCATAGATTTTCTGATGATTCTGATGATGAATGAGAAGAACCTTCCAACAGTTTTTCATACTTTGTTGTCCCTATGTGACATTGTAAGCTTATTTTGGATCTGCTTTCTACTTTGGGAATCCTCGATCTTCATTTTGCTTGCTTATAATTGATCTGTTTATGCTCAAATTTCATTGACTCCATGACTTCCTGACTAACAGATGCAACAATGAAGAACCATCACATGCTAAACTTCTGCTTTGAAGGTTTGCTGAACTTGTGCTGCAAAAGAGGAGATTAGGTTCCAGAGCAATCTATCTTGGGGTATCACTTATCAGTATAGGAATAAAATACTTCTGATTTTGGTCTTAATTTACTTCTGATTTGTTCTTCCTTCTGCTTGTTGCACCTTTGTGGGTTGTGACAGGGCTTTGGGATTTTAAAATTAATTATAAAAAAATAAAACTTATAATAAAAAATTTTAATTTCTAATTTGGACTTTAAAATTAATTAAAATCACATTATATAAGGCATACTAAAAAATTAGCACACGGCAACAACAAGAATTTATCTATAATATGGATGATGAGACTAACTAGCTACAGTTTGATTTCGAATTGTCATCAATTTGAGACTTAATTTTGGGTTAACCTATAGGGAAGATAAATTATATGCACATATCCTTATGCTTTTTTATTTTATTAGATCATTTAAATTAAGAGTACATTCATGAAAAAATAATTTCGAGTTTGCATATTTGAGATGTTATGTCAACGTTTCGATTCGATTTTTATTCGATTTTTAAGATAAACGAGATGAGTTTATTAGATGAGAAAAGATTACTTCAAGTGGTCCTAATACATGTTTCCAATTGGATCAGAGGAAAAAAAAATTTGCAGATGAAGATAATGGAACTGTCTACAAGTTGGAATCAGCTTTGAGATCAAGTTTCCTGAAATGGCACATCTTCTGATGGCACTATCAAAGTGCAGATATATATATAAAGAAATACAAATTGGCTACCAAAATACTAAAAGATAATACTACAAGTCTACAAACAATGTTTCTATACTTTTCAAGTTCTTTCTTGCCAACCAAGAGTTTATCCATACCTGGTCTTTTTCCCTATCTGCCTCATGCTATTTCTTTGAGTATAGTCGATTCATATGTACGGTGGCTTTACATACTAAATCGTTGTACACTTTTCTAGGTCCTTCTTGCCAACCAAGAGTTTATCCATACTTGGTCTCTTTGCCTGCCTCATGGAATTGCTCTGTGAATATTCAATTCATATGAACAGTACCAGATTTGGTTCTTGTGGTACTATCATTTTCAAGGGTAGATTCACAATGGATTGAGAAATCTTTAATTTATTGCAAATTGAAACTCTCAATAATTGTTGAGCTATTCATTTTGAAATCTTTTGATGTACATATGAACTTGTCAGAACCTTCTTGATGTATACATTCAAAAAATAAATAAATATTTTATCATTTTATGTACTCAATATTTGGTTTTTTGCCTAGGAAATCAGAACTTATTGGATTTTTTTGATCTGTCAGAGATAACTTTTATTCCCAGCTTCCTCACAATGCTATTGCAATACTACAGTTAAAGTGGCAATTAGTTCTGATAGATCTTTTATGGCTTGCTTGCTGGCTTTACTTCCACCAAGGTTAAAAGAATCATTAACTTTTCTTTTATCTACTAGTTTACTGTGAAATGACAAAGGAACTGTGATTAACAGTTTCAATAATACATTCTGGTGAATATCAATTAAAGCACCCAAAAATATCAGGGGGCTGAATCAATGAGGGAGACCTATCCTGGCAAGTTAAAAGTATCCAGCAGTAGCTAAAAGCAATTAATGCATTTAAAGGACCACTTGCTCTACCCAAGCAGGACTGTCCATACTCCTTACCCCAATGTCTCACAAATTTTTTCCAGCCCACAGAAGGGCTTAATTTACCACCATCTTTAGCACATGGTTTCTCTGGGATTTCCTCTAAGCTACTTAGCCTGCTATTGGTGCCCATTGCTTTTTATTTTTAGGCACTTACAAGGTGAAGCAACCCTTTAATACATGGAAATCTACTAAATTTAAAATTGACAGAAACTGTGGCTATGGCCAACCAATAATCCCCATTTCCAATTGATAAGGATTTGCAGACAAGTTTCCAGGATCTTCCCGAATTGCCCAATTGGATTTAATCCAAATTCATTCATCAAAGTCTTCAGCCAGTGGTCTGTAGAATGCTGAGAATTGGATGAATTCAAATCAGCATTCAATACCAGATTATAGATTAGACACCCTGCACCCATTGTTTTTTCTTTCTGTTTTTCTCCTCATTTTTTGGGCCCATGTTGTAACTTGCAGCCTTGAACCTCCTACTAGCCTCTTCTTGTTATTATTTATTATTCATTAATTTCACTTGCGATATTTCTGCCTCTCTTTTATCCTGGTTGTCCTGGACCTCTTTTTTCAGATTATGGATTTTGATATGTTGTCCACAAACTAAATCCTGTCCTAATTAAAATCAACTTTAGACATCAAAAGGGTATCATTCTTATTCTTGGCCAAGTCATGCAAATGACAGAAACAAGTTTCTGCATTGCCACAAATCTATTGTGATTTCACGTCTTCTTACCTAATGTCATTAATGAGTTTTTTTTTTTTTTTCTAAGGGAGCTTGAGCTTCTAATAACCTCTCGTATGCAAGAGTGTTTCATTACGTAATCATAGATTAACACTCAATAAGAAACCGAATTGGAAGCAAGATTTACCATGAAAATCATGAATACCATCCCAATTTGACAGTTTTGGTTAATTCCTTGTTAAGTTAGCATTCTCTTTTAATAGAAAAGAAAAGCTGATAGTCCCCATTTATCAATATTGCAGGGCTGCTCATATCACTGCTTCTTCTTTTCTTTTTTTTTCATTTTATTCCCTAAGAGAATCTATACTGCCTTGTTTGTTTATTCTCGCATGCATCGGTTTATCTTTGGGGCCTTTAGCCCTCATAAATGCCGCCCTGCATTCTTGACTCTATAAATGCTTGTATTTACATCACGCACTCCCCACTCATTAAAAACCAGCTCTTTCATTTTTTTTCTGATATTCAAGCAACAGCTTTCACCCTCTTTTCCTTCTCTGCCCCCCTTTTTTGAGCTCTTTTCCAATGTTAAAGGAGTGGCTTCCAGGCATCACTGAGGTGGCATTTAGGTGCGGAGGGGCTGTGTCTTTGTGGTTTTTTGCTGCCATGAGAGATCTTGGAATTGGGTTCTTGATTGGAGTTTTGAAGAGAACTGTCTTTGCTGCTGTCACCTGCATTTTTGCTTTAGGTATGGCTTCTATGATCAGAAAGTAATATGCATATTCAATGCTATAGATTGTTGCTTCCTTCAAGGATGTTGATCCAAATCTTTTACATTGTATGTTTGTTTCATTGAGCTTATTCAGCTACTTGGTTCATCAATAATCTCACCAGGACTTCAGTCTTTACATTTTATCTTGCTCAGAAGCATAGCTACCCACTTTCCCAGCATCAAAGTCAAAACAGTTCATTATTGAAATCTCTGTTTTTAACAACAAATCCTGTAGCATTCTTTTAGTTTCTTACCAACCAATCTGGCCAGATTAAAATAAAAAATGTGGCCAGATAGAAAATTAGTACTTTTTACAGCATGTTAGTTACCTCTTGGAATACTCAGTTACATCAAAACTCTGTGCAGACTTTGTACTTTTTCTCTTGGCCTTTGCTGAATATTCTATTTACTGACTTGTGTACATGAAAACACATTAAGGCTTTCTACAAACAAAGTAACTGTAATTTTTCACCTTAGGCCTACCCTGGTTAACTGTGTCTAATGAGGGAAAGCTTGTATGAAGCTATCATCTGTTTGAACTCAGATTTGTTTGGTTTTTGCAGGCGGTGCTATAGTGGGAACCGTTGTGGGAGCAATGAAAGGCCAGACGACAGAAACTGGGTTTTTCCGGGGAGCTGGAATTGGTGCTGTTGCAGGTGCCATCACAGCTGTTCAATTGCTGGAATCATTAGCTAATGGGGAGTCATTGTCCAAGGTATAGGAGCATTTGCTAACACAACCTGATCAATTAACTTCCAGATTGCTACATTTTGGCGTTGCATTAATTTCATCCTCACTAGGTGACATTCAAGAGGAAAAAGTGGTTTTTGTTAACTACCCCTTTGGTATAATGTACATCAAAGGTAAAAAAATGTTAATTTTCCCCCTTTTTTTGCAGGTAGCTTTGTTAGTTAGCTTAGTAAATGGGAAGGTCTTCATCGAATGGGTAAGTCCAGCAGTGCTAAAAGCTTATCAATGGCAAGTAAGTACAGTTTTCTCTGTAGGCAAACACAATTATAGTTTCTTAAGCATTTGTGTTTTTGGTTTCTCTTTTCATCTAACGGGAAACCTGAAGGAAATGTTTCAGATGAACTCACTCGAATCGACATATAGAGAAATCTCAGACATATATGATGTAAATGGCGCAAAGGGTTTGTCCAGAAGTTGCATTCAAAAGCTTCCAGTGCATGAATTTCACCCTAGTGAGATGATCAAATCAAGGGAGGAATCTTCCTGTTCAATCTGCTTACAGGTAAGAATAATGTCTTATGATCAAGGTTTCAAGAAGAACAGAAACAAAGAGAAAAACCCTTATTTCTTGTAATATGATAACATTGAAATGAGATGTTTTCTATATTTTTAGGAGCTAAAGGATGGAGAATTGGCAAGAAATCTTCCCAGATGTGGCCACATCTTCCACTTAAACTGCATAGATGAATGGCTAAGCAGGCAAGGAACTTGTCCTATGTGTAGAGAACAAGTTTGCAATGATGCTGAGGAACTGTAAATCATCAAATTTTGATTCACCAAAACAACAAAAAAATGGTGATTGGGTTTTGAATTGTGGCAATGTACAATTTGTAAGGAAATGAATGATGGAATATGATGCCAACAAAAAAAAAGTCTTTTGTATATAGACCATTGCAAGGTCTCCTAGCCAACTTTTGTTGGCCAGGGAGAAGATGGAAATGGCTTCATCAAGCATTGGTTTACTTGTAAAACTTCTTTCATCTCAAAACAGAAAGGGAAAATCATGCTAAAATATATAGGTTTAGGAGAAGACTTATCCATTATCTTCCATTCTTTTTCAATTTAAGAATTAACTAAGACCTCAATCCTTTCAAATTTCCTTAAGGATTAGAAGTTCATATGGCAATTCAATGTCAACTCATGAAGTTAAACGCACATTAATGCCTTGAATGCTTTTTGTCCTTCCCCTGTATCTAGACCCAAAGATAAAACTTTTGACACAATCGTCATCAATCTTCCCCTCTATTCATAAAATTCGATTTAATTTTTAATTGATGGTATAAAATTGAACACGTAATATAATTACCATAGAATTCAATATTCGTACTCCATTGGTAATCCTGAAAGATTTTGGAGAAGATTTTTGCCACGCCCTTCCAAGCCCAAAGTTTCACCATGCATGGGCCAACAAATATGAACAGTTTAGGCTTGGCCAACCCAAGGGCAGTCTAGTAAACATCGAAAGGGAAAACAGGAATATTCCCAGGGAACTTGCCTCAGTTCGGTTTACTTCACCTGCAGTACACAAAATCATAACACCAAAGACAAAGAAACAGTGCGAGACGGAGGGACAAAGCGAGAGATGGCTTGGTGTAGTTTAAGGTCAATCCATGTTCCAACAGTCGATTTGGGCGTCTTAGGCACGCGCTCTCCATTAGCCGCAGCTGGGGGAGTTGTAGCTGGATCTTCCCTTTGGCGATCTTCCTCCAGAAAAGGCTTTCCTTTTGCTTGCTTAAGCCTCTCCACTTCTCCTGGTAAAAAACAAAAATGACTATCAGTAAAATGAATGGTTCTTTTTACTGTTTTCTTTGATGGGTTGTTGTTGAAAATGGTTGTTCATGTGTGAATTTGTTTGGACTTGAATGTTGGTTTCAATTGAATCCTTAAAATGTTACTTTCAAATTCAATCAAGTGTATGTGGAAGGGAATGAAGAAGGATATGGAGTTTTTGTGCTTGAATTTATGAAGTTAATTGAGATTTTGATTGTCAGGCATTTTTGAAACAGAATTTCAGGGAATTATATTTGATTTTCTGCTATTTTAGGAACTTCGTTGTGCTTGGAAGTAAAATCTTTCATACCCAGAATTTTATTGTTTCCTGTTGTAAAATGCCACATGGAGTTTATTTAAATGGTTTAGGAGCAACAATGCTGTCATAGTTTGGCAGTGTACGAGTAAATGTCGAATTTATTAACTGCATTATGAGACGGGGGCTAAGTATATCAAATTGTAAGATAATGATGTTTGTGAATTGATCATAGGTTAGAACTTTGGACCAATCTTTGTTTCATTATCGCATTTCTTCTTTTCTTATTCGGGCCTTGGTTTGATTCAATGCCTAAGGTTTGTGACTATGTCTTGATTTCAGGGATAAAGGAGGCTGTGGCAACTGACAAAGCTCCAGCAGCACTGGGACCATATTCTCAGGCAATTAAGGCCAATAATCTTCTCTTTGTCTCTGGTGTTCTTGGTCTTATTCCAGAGGTTTGTGACATGTTCATTGAAGATGCTTGACTTGTTAAGGTTGTCGGATTTTATGTTATAATACACAAGGTACTGAACATGTCTATTGGTTTTCTATTCCAGACTGGCAAGTTCATCTCAGCTAGTGTAGAGGATCAAACGGAGCAGGTAACCTACTGAAATGTGAACTAATGATTCTGTAAGTGTGCTATTTTAACTCTCCAATTTTGGAGCTGAACACATATTGGTAATTGACAATTCTATGCAAATCTACAGGTACTCAAAAATATGGGAGAAATACTGAAAGCCAGTGGTGCTGACTATTCCTCTGTGGTTAAGACAACAATTATGTACGATTCCTCTTCACTTTTGTCTGCCATTTTCCTTGTTGCTTTGATAGGGGCTTGATAATCTGAAATGGATGAAATTTTTATTTTTCACGTTGTTTCCTTCATGCAGGCTGGCTGACTTGAAAGACTTCAAGAAAGTAAATGAGATCTATGCTAAATGTGAGTGTAATAGCGTTAAGTTAAAATCTGTTTTATGTACAGCAATTGCTTTTGGGATGTATATGGTTTCACCAGTTTGTCCTAAAGCTCATGTTATTTGCACTGCATTGAGAAAATTGATGAAAGAAAACGTGAAAATAGATGGTAATCAGGAAGTTTAGAGGGCATGCAAATCTATTTTTAAACTCGGTATTCGAGTTAATATAGTGGAGTAGACTTACCCTGTGAATTGACATCTGATACATCTGGCATTACACTCAACTAGCTTGTTTTGCAGGCAGGATAAACAACAGATGCTATGCAGTGTGTCTGTCTGAAAATTCTAGTTGTCCCTAATAACTTTTACGGCTGTCACGTGTTAATCTGAACATTTTATCAAAATAGAATCCAAAAATTGAGTGTGGAATGGAGTTGTCAGATTGATGAGGCCATCTTATAAACTTGTGAATTGTCAAAATTGTGGACTAAAAGAATATGCATCATACTTTTCTTCTGATTTTTTCTCCTCCATAGCTAACTTGACTACCATATGTAGAAACTAGCATTTTAATTCAGTCCCCTAAACGGTTTGTGTTGCAGACTTTCCTTCACCTGCTCCAGCTCGTTCAACATATCAGGTAGCGGCATTGCCATTGGATGCCAAGATCGAAATTGAATGCATTGCTGCACTCAAGGCATGATGAAAGGGACTTTGTGCTGAAAAAGTGGAAGTTATTAAGGGAGGAAAATGAGTTTTTAGAGTTTAGTTATTTCCGATTTTGAATTTGCTGTCAATTCTAATTGCCTTAGTGAACTCAGACTTGAAAAGGCGAAAAAAGGCTAGTTCAGCAGTAGCTGTATGAAAGTAGGGGTACTGATGCAGTTATATAATTGCAGTTAATGATCCCATTTGGCAGAAACAAACAATTCTTCTACAACGGCTACAGCAAGTAAACTTGAATGCGATTTTGAGCTTAATAATGTTTGAAACTGATGTTATGAACTGTCATGAATTTGTGTATGGTCCGTGTTGAGCCAGAGCAGTCAATCGCAGTTCTTGGATTTAGGAGATCGAGTACTGCATATGGTAGCCTCTACTTAACACCAACACCCACCCTGGTTTCCCTTCATTGCAATGCCTGTTGATGAACCGCACTTACTGCTTTAACACTATACTTTCCAATCAGCAGTAAATAGGAAACTTCCCATATCAAGCTAGTTTATTCATGTCAAACAAATGCAAGTTTCTCTTGCTGAATGGGATGCCCCCTGAGCCACTACCCCAGGTGGGCACGAGCAAGGTTGGGCTAAGACTGGGTGTAGTTGGGACAGAGATAAGCAAAATAAGAGTTCAAGCCCTCATGGTAAGGATGTAAATGGAGTAACTATGCCTGCTGAAAGATCTGAAATTTCTTGATATTGGGCCAAAGTGAATTCATAAACTCAGCAGCATCAAGTATCTATCACCTAATTGATTTCATGTAAAATTAAAACTAACCGTCAGTTTACAACATCGTGCGCTTAACAGTTGAATTTTTTACAAGAAAAAAATCACAAGATATCGAAATCAAAAGTCATATTCATTAATATGTTTTGTTAAGTGCAACTGCTTCTATTTAATATAAAGATAATCAAATTTAATACCTTCCTTACTTAACTAGCTTACCTAATACAGCATTATGTCACAATAAATTTTTTTTTTCAAATTTAAGCCAAAGATTAGATTTTTCCCACAAAAAGGGTGGGACCAAGGTAGACAAGACAGAAGAGAAGAGCATCTGATACAGTAAGTTATAACATTCGGTGCCCGCCTTTAGTGGGAGCATCAAAAAGCTTCTCACTTTACCCATAACACCAAATTAAAAGAACAGAAAAATCCTTTCTTTTTTCTCACCAACTAAGAACTGTAAGATTTCCCTTTGTTTAAATTTCTCTTTTTCTTTATATTTTATATATGTATATATTAAGTTTTTGTGTGGTCCTTTTGTTATCTTATAAATTTCTTTATTCTGAAGTTATTTTGGTGCTAATTCTAGATCTGGGGACATTTGTTTGTGAAATTCTGTTCTTGGGTATTTTTTGAATTGCTTCTGGGTAATTTAGTTCTGAATTTGGTTCCTTTCTTGTTCTTGGGTAGGTTTTAGATTTTGTTGTTAGTACCTCTTTTCTTTGATTGAATTCTTTCATGTTTTATGGTTCAAAATCTTGATTCTTTTGCTGTGTTTGTGCGGTTTCTTCCTTTCCCCTACATGTTATAATCTTTCTTTTCATATGTTGATGCTTTATTTGTATGTTGTTATCATAGATTTTGGCTAATTTGCTTACGATAATTCAATGGAATTATATTAGTTTAAATTGTTAGTTATCAACTGGTGCTTTCATTCTTGACCAATCTTCTGTTCTCTGTTTCATCTGCTCAAGTTTGTTTAACAGTTTTCTGGAATCTATGATAGTTTGTTAGGAGTGGAATTATGTATTCATATGAATGGTACAAGATAATTTTGTGTTTGTTTTTTCAGGTGCATACGTTATCGATCATGGAAGGTATTATCGTTAGAAGGGTCATCCCCTCGGACAACAGTTGCCTTTTTAATGCTGTTGGGTAAGCTGATAAACTACAAGATTATGATCTTTCCATTTTAATGGTTATTAGTTTGATTGGAGTGATAATTGTTTATTTTTATATCATTTTTCTTTGTTTCTTCATTTATAGGTACGTTATGGACCATGTCAAAGAAAAAGCCCCAGAGCTGAGACAGGTTCTTATCTATATTATCTCATGGATATTGTCAATACACTTGGTTTGTGTCATTCTTGAAATCACTTTATTGGATTCTTGCATGGTAATTGCAGATCAAAATTGAAACATCAAATGTACCGTTATGGCAACTAGTCTGGTCTAGCATTTACGTTTTGACATGTAGCAGAATGCATTAGGATTAATCGATGAAGATCTTTAATCAGGACAAAATAGGAAGTCTTATAAATAGGTTCTCGAAAGTATAAACTTGTCAGAAAAACGTCAGTCTTGTGGGTCCATTTCTATTGTTTGTGATCTTTATAGTAACATAATCAATTACTGTAAGTTTAACGGTTTTCCAGTATGGTGGACTAGTAACGATTTCCAAACTAGGTATCTATACCATTATGGTATAACTTAAACCTTTAAAGTTTTCTGGGACAAGTCATTCACTATTTAAGTCAGTAATTCAAATTGTACTACAACCCTTGGTCGGGAGAAAATTTGGAATTGAATCAGGGTCAAAGAGAAAGTTGTCCAACATGTTATCAATCCCCTTTATTGTCGCCATGTTGTCACAGTAAAGAGCTTATCTTTTACTCTCTCTCTCTCTCTGAAATTTGAAACAGAATGCAAATCATCGGCTATTTGCTGATTGTGTTCATTTGTATTACTATATCATTCAGCTTACTTGGTTTTTTAACTATTAGTAAAGCTTTTTAGTAATTGCTTGCTATTACTGATTAAGAAGTTCATGCTTAGCTATATTTAGCACACTGTATTATTACTATAATCTCTGATGCATCTTTTGGAAATATGATATACTTAAATGTTCAACTGTTATTATTAAAAGTTGCATGCATCTGTATTTCCAAAGTAGATTGAAAAGATCAACTTATTTTAATTTCAAGGAAATCTATGTGCAAAAATAAATTGTTGATATAAGGCCATTGATCCTTTCTTTTTCCGAATGCTATTTTATTAAATTAACCAGGTGTGATTGATGACTTTTTGAAGGTTATAGCTGCAACAGTGGCAAGTGATCCTACAAAATATTCTGAGGCATTTCTTGCAAAGCCGAATGCTGAGTATTGTTCGTGGATTCTTGACTCGGACAAGTGGGGAGGTTTGTTGAACTTTTTTCTCTTCAGTGCCACAGGATTATAATGGATCACTGTAATGGTCATTCCTCTAGTTATCCATTCTATCAGAATATATTGCTAGGACATTCTTCTGGTTAATTAATTAATGATCCTGCTGACCTCATTATTTTATGTTCTGTTTTGAAGGTGCCATTGAGCTTTCAATATTAGCAGATTACTATGGCAGGGAAATTGCAGCATATGATATCCAGACTGCCAGATGTGATTTGTATGGTCAGGTTAGAACTGTGTGCATTCGTCGCTATCATCTTGTCATTATTGATGCTTACTTTCCCCTTTTGCTATGGCCTTTCATGACAGGATAAGAACTACTCTGAAAGAGTCATGCTGATCTATGATGGTCTCCACTATGATGCTTTGGCTGTATGTTGCTTCTTGACCAATTCATTGTTGTTGTGCCTGTTCTTATTGTTGCCCTTAAAATTATATTATCTCTAATAATGCATTAGCAACTGTATGCTAGGAGTTTTAAAACAATATATGTGTTACTCTTGCATTTGTTATTTCCAATCAAGAATAATTGAAATAACATTATTATATTCATGTCATTTTCCGTGTTTGTGAGCATACACAGAGGAAATTGTTATAAAGGCAACTTAAAATGAATCTGTGAGAAATAAGTACTACTAATTGGCAATGTAGGTGCATGGTGTATTTATTTTCCTTTCCTGATGTTTTCATCCTTTATTAATTCTTGCTGCCGTTCTCCCATCTATTCTTATGTTCTTTTGGTTTTTGGTGGTTGTATCAATAGATGTCCCCATTTGAGGGTGCTCCGGAGGAGTTTGATCAAACTATCTTTGCTGTACAGAGGAATAGAACTGTTGGGCCAGTTGAAGGCCTTGCACTTAATCTGGTCAAGGATCAACAAAGGTATCATTTTAAGATTTTATATTATATCTGTTTATACAGACAGTGCTTATATTAGAGCTTTGATGTTTTTAATTGATCTCTACCGAGGATATAAAACTTTAGTCAGATGACCAAGAATTCTGCAGGCGCTTAGCCTCTTAAGTTTCATTCTTTATTTCTTTTGCAATAATAGTTTGCTCCGGTATTTCCTGGCTCAGCAATGAGCATTTGATCTCGACTGACTTGGAGTAATTTCATCTGCTTACTTTATAGGAAGAGGAGCTACACTGACACCGCCAACTTCACTTTGCGTTGTGGCGTATGCCAAATTGGAGTGGTCGGCCAGAAGGTCAGTTTTGATTTCTATAGCTCATGCTAGCTTCAGATTTTCTCTATGCTTTTATCCAGCTTGACCTATTCTAAAATATCATGCTTCTTACACAAGTAAATTCGATTTGAATGTTTAGGAGGCTATGGAGCATGCACAAGCAACAGGCCATGTGAACTTTCAAGAATATAGATGACAGAAAAAGGTTTGGGCAAGAAAAATGGGAGATACATTTGATTTAGTGAGCTCTTTCTTACCTAAGTTCATTGAACTTTTTTATCATTTGTTTGATAGTTATCTCATTGGATTCTTGAAAAACCAATAAGGTTGGTCAATTTAGCTTGGGAACAGTTCGTGCCAAATGAAAATGTTTACTGTTTTCTTATGGAATTGTCCTACACACACACACACACACAATAGAACACCAAAGATAAGATAAAACAAAGAATAAGAACGCTTGAACTTAGATCCTTACATTCATGGAATATCTAGTTTTCTTATCTCCATGCCTAATAACTAAACTTCAACATTATGGCAATGAAAAGTTTAAGGTTCAGCACCAGTTAGGTTCAATCCAGCCGGCACACAATTGTTCTGTAGTTCCATAGAAATCTACTTCCGCATCCCCACTGTCAAATGAATGAAATTTGTTTGTTTCGAGAGAATAAAGCACAGTGCTGTGACCACTTTGGCCACAGAATCTGGGGAAGTAGATTTTGTTATCCATACCAGGGGTTGTTGCCATTGCAGCAAGAGAAGAAGAACGACAGATATAAATCATATAATTTCCCAAACTTTTGACCTCGATCCATTCCATTGAAGAGAGATTCAGCTTGAAAACGTGAACCCCTTCTCTAAATGCACCACAAACACAGTCAAAAGCTCCCCATCACATTCCACCAGAAAGTTTTGCTGGTAGGAGGAGCAAGGTCTTGTAGGATTGGGAAGAACTTCCCAAGTGATCCCACCGTTTGTAAATTGTAAAACTCCAAGATTTCCACCATGTCCCAAACAATAGAATGCTCCCTGATAGAATACTGGGCTATTTTCAGAGAAGACAAAGTCAGTCTCATCAAGGAATTCAGCATATGATCATTCTTGGGCCCCTAGACGATTGAAGCGTAGGCAAATCTTTGGATAGTACTTTTCAATGACAACAGCGAAACAATCTGAAGAAGTTGGATAGCAAGAAAAGCCCATGTAAGCAGTTAAACCATACGAAAAATTACTTGGAAATGGGACAATTTTCTAGTGAACGGATTAAACAGGAATGTACAATCCATAGTCCCAGACATTAGCAACCACCCATTTTTGGAATAGCAAATCTCAGAGTTTGATAATGAAGGAGGTAAGTTTATTAGATACTTGTCCCAATGTCTTGGGTCAACCATGGAGCAGACACCATCTTTCTCAAAGAAGATAAGCCATGGGATAGTGGAGGGAGCTCCAACCCTTCCAAGGCCTTCTTCTTCCAATCAACAGGAGGGGATACTGATCGAAACATTGTACAAGTAGCGCGCAAGTGCAAGTAATCAACTAAAGTGAGACGCCCAGCAATCTTAGCAGCAATATCTAATGGAACATCAAAATATTTTCTTTCGTCATTGCCTCCTTTCTCCACTACCACATTGCTTTCCCCCTCTTTGACTTGCAATCTTGTATATTCCTCTTGTGCCATAATGCATCTGATCTTGGCTTGTTCCTCGGCTTCAGTACTTGATCTGAAAATGAGATTGATTCTATAAGTAGAATTAATGAAAAAACTAGACAGATATTTACCTTCGATCAGATATAATCTAGAATGATGAATATGGTGATTGTATATTTGGCAATGGACGAGAATGCGATAGTGTTCTATCTCTAATATTGTATGAGTACAAAATTTTATTTGAAGGAAAATATATGCAATTTTCATAAATTTCTGACTCGATTGTCTGATAACAGAAGTCATAATTGGGATAATTTAGAAAGAACATAAGATCCGGACCATGTTCAACCTTCTCCCAAATCTTCTTGGATGGATCTACTCTATGAACCTTAATAGCAACAACTTCTTTCCCAGGCCCTATATCTCCATATTCTCCAAATCCAAACAATATACAGTAGATTTTGCCTTGAACTTGAAGCAAGAACAGTTCAAAGCGTATCATACCAGTAAGGTCCATGGGAACCCGAAGATGTAACGATGTCATGACTATACCATCAGGTTTAAGCTTCTCGATTAGTAATAACCTTACTGATGAGGATGTTTGGGCATGTAAATTACCATTGCAGCCAATAATGTGAAGTGGGTTTTATGTCTGATCACCCTGCTGGACCAGCTCTCTACTCTCTTTTAAACACTTCTCCATCTCCTCCTCATAATTTATCTCAGTCCACTGTTCGTCTCCAAGCTGAAGGAATATGATCAGAGGAACATCTTTCGCCGAGAGTAAGATCATGCAATTGGGGTCACTTGGAGAGGAGGAGAAAGTGCAGTGGTGAATGCTTCCTTCGAACTTCAGTAGTGGTAGCCTTATTTTCTGCAGTGTCGTGGGGTTCCAAAGAAAGAACCCGGCGGCCACGAGTGTCAGAAAAAAGACACCAGCCACGACATGAAGTCCAAAACACTTTACCTTCCAACCGTGAGATTCTGCTGAGGTGACTCTCGTTGGGGTCTGTAATGGTGCAAAAGGTTTAGTTTTTGCCATGCGAGTAAACAAGCCAAGGATACGGACTGGGTGCTGGTGGCCATGGGCGACAATTTTCCTGTTTCTTAGCTGCCATTGGAGGGTTCGCAAGAACGGTGTTACGAAGGAATTGTTCAATACTATGAACCCTAGGGGTGTATCCATATAATGAGTTGAATCCGTTTGACACAAAATAATGAACTAACCTAATCAGACTAATGATGGTTACTAATTGTTAATCATGACTTGATTTTTTTTCTTACGAGTAAACTATGAATGTCATGGTAATTTTATTCTTTGTAATATAATATTACTTAAATATAATTATAATTTTATAATTTTATTATTTAAATATATTAAATAAATCTAATTTTACCCGAATTTGATGTGGATAATAAACTTATTATCCACTATCCGAATTCGCCCCAAATTCGAATATAGAGTACATTAACTTTATATAATTAGGTCAGATGTTTACAAGTATCTTGTTATAGGGTACCTATTACCATCCCAATGTAGTGATGTTTTCATCAAATAATAATTCATAATTAGGTTATCTTTGGTGTTGATAAAAGAAAAGAGAACTCTTCTTCACCATGGACATGAAATATGAAATATGCTTGGTGTTGCTATGAACTATTTAGATTAATATTTTCATGGATGGGTCCAAAAGACCCAAGGCTCTAAGTTCTATTTCTGGAAAAGGTGGATCGGATTTCTTGATAGGTCGGGTGAGAAAATGGGATGTGAAGTTGGGCTTTGGCCTATAAATCAGTGAATGTTTCAATATTCAATAGTGAGGATATGGGCCAAGTTTTAGATCAATGAAAATTCTATTAATTTCCCTTTTTTTATTCTATTAATTTCTTCGTTGCACTCAATCCTTCCAAACCCAAACGATATCCAGTGGGTTTTGCCTTGAAATTCTACCACGAACTATGATACTTCATCTCACATTGAATGTGAATGTGATTATTAATATTTATATAAAAATTTTCAATCAATTATTACAACAATTTAAACTTTAAACTTTTGAGAATGAGATTTAATATTGTTGAACGGGTGATGCTTGAACTTAAATCGTTACATGAACCATTTTCTAAAACATATCGGTTTTATGACTTATGTCACTGTCTTATTTCTGTTTCTTTTGCTAAAGCACAGAAATTTAAGAGTGGTCTTTACAATCTTCCTATGATATTGAAGGTTGAGTGTTAATTACTTGTCTAAAAATCAGTTTTAGTGCCTGCCAATGTTAATTAGACTAATCTCAACCTACATTAATGGAAGTCCCTCTTTCAAAGATGTAGAGTCCTTTCCCACTTGGAACCCTATCAAAAATACATGAGGTAAAGAAGCCTAAGGCCTCAAGATTTTTTTGTTTCATTGTCAAACAAAAGTCCAAAAATAACAGCAGGGTTTGTGTTTTTAATTTTTCACTAGGAATTCATGAAAGTGAAGTCTTGATTGGTCCATTTCCTTGGAGAAAAGAGTCGGCAAGTAGACAATGGAGCATGGGCTGATTCTCTTTCCTAGCCTTACGTCTCTCTGCAATTAGGCTTAGGTCCACTCGTTTAAGTCATGTTCGTGTCCCAAGTCTCAACTCCCCCATGCAAGGAAAACGTGGCAAAAATGGTCCCTTGCTGAATCATGTCATCAGTGATTTCCATCGTTTCTCATCACTCATGTACAAGAAAACTCCAATGGGAAGCAAAAGTAGATCTAAATGGAATCTAAGACAAAATCTGTGTCATGTCTTAACAGCCACAGGTTTTTCACTTCTTGCCAAAAAGCTAGAAACAAACGTTCAAAGACCAAAAGTATCTACACTACCCCCCTAAAATGGCAAGAGCTCCCTTGTCTCTGACCTCCAAACCACCGTTACCACCACCAACAATCACCCCACTCCGCCACCAACGTTCACCGCTCACCACCGTCCGTGTCAGTGCCACCACCGTGACAACCACAGCAATGCCAGACCACCACCCTTCACTGGAAATCAGTGGTGGAGCGGTTGATCGTTTTCTCCCAGCTTTCAAGAGCCTTCACCTTCCTTACAAGCCTTTTCCGATCGTTGGTTGGAACCGCCACATTGAGACCATCTTCGCCGCCTTTTTCCGTAAAGTCCCCGATGTCAGGTACCGCCGTGAGTGCCTTCGGACTAAAGATGATGGCACCATAGCCTTGGATTGGGCCAGCGACGACCACCGCAGCTTGCCTGCTGACGCTCCCATCCTCATTTTACTGGTTTGTATATATCTCTTCTCTCCAGAGTATTTATAATTATGAATATGTGCTGCTTTTTTTCTAATACCCTTTTGCTTAATTTGATGGAAGGAGGGGAAGGAATCAAATTTAAAAAGGTTTAGTTTGATACCCTTTTGTTTGTTTGGTGAAAAAAGTTGAGTGGTTCTGAATTTGCAGCCAGGGTTAACAGGAGGGAGTCAAGATTCATATGTAAAGCATATGTTGGTGAAAGCTAGGAGCAAAGGTTGGAGGGTTGTGGTCTTCAATAGCCGGGGTTGTGGAGATAGCCCTGTTACAACTCCTCAGGTACTACACTACTACTATATTTTTCTAATTTCAAGAAATTTTTGGATTTTTATATCAATTTTGAGGTTGAAAATTGAGACATAAATTTGTTTGGACTTTGGAGTTGATTTTGATTCAAGATCATGTGTGTGGTTTGCACTGATCTGCATTTCACAGCTAGGAAGGTTTCCCCATTTAGTAGCATCTGCAAATATTAAATGGACATATGTTAATATTTGCTTCAATGATTGGTGTATGATCTTTTTTTTCGAAAAGCAGCATTCGAATCCGTCTTTCCCCCAAATGGTTTTTTTTTTTAAATGTTATCAGTAATAGGATTATTTGTTCTGGGGTTTGATGGCATTAAACAAAGGTAAGAGTAATTGGGGATAGGAATGGCTGCATGAAGTCAATCATGGAACTGATATATTCTTTTTCAAAATCAGAGAACTATGGCTGTCCAAGAGAACCATGTTATGGACATCATAGTATTTTGTCCTGTGACTTTCACATGTGAATTTGCAAAAATTGTTGAGCTTATGAATTGAGATGCCAATACAAGTATTCTGACATACTTTGTTTTTGAATGAACCTGATATGCAGCTTCAATCAGCATCATTTCCACGAGATACGTGCCATGTAGTAGATCATGTTTCCTCCAGGTACCCCAAAGCAAATATTTATGCTGCTGGTTGGTCTCTAGGAGGGAATATCCTTGTTAATTATTTGGGAAGGGTAAGATATCTAAGTTATTATTCTCCTTTTGCTCTCCTGCCACCAATGTAAATTGTTTTTAGCTATATTTGTTCTCTTGATAAATTCTATCTCTTCTGTTGCATATTTAAATCTATTACAAGTTACAAATATAAGCAGAACATGGAATGCACATGCTTTCACTGCAATTCTGTTATCTGTTATAGTTTAAGTTGAGCCAAAGATTCTGTAACAGTCAAGTATGTGACGAAGAATCTGATTTGGAATGGTCCAAGAAAACTTATATTTAGCTGACCCTTATCCTTAGAATATGTCACTTTATTCAGCAAATTCTTGTCTGTTGATCATATGGTACTGTCCAATCAAACAAAACAAGATTTTTATAGCTTGTCTATGGCTTCTGCCTCATTTATAAGTTTCTTATGTTTTGCTTGCAGGAGGCCAATAATTGCTCTCTCACTGGTGCTGTATCACTGTGTAATCCTTTTGATTTAGTCATTGCAGACGAAAACCTCCGTAAGGGCTTTAACAATATCTATGACAGAGCACTTAGGGAAGCTCTTTGTAGAACTTTCACAAAGTAATTATACAGCAAATTCCTCTTTTTCCTACCATGAATGACATTAAAACTTCAAGATATCCTTTTGTGGACAATATTACCAGAATTGTTCTATTAACTGCAGACACACTCCTCTCTTTGAAGATATAGAAGATAAATTTAATGTCCAAGTGGGTTTGAATCCCCAGACTGTCAGGGAATATGATGAAGCAATAACACGCGGTATGTGTTTCATTCATCAAAGTAGTTTTGCTTTCCTTTAAGTTTTCCCTATCGTGCAGGCATTCTTTGAGGCTTTGTTTGATGGCAGGCCTGTCAACTAACTAGAGTGACTTCCTCTAATACACAGTGGCATTGGGTTTCAATTCAGTGGATGACTATTACTCAAATTCATGCAGTTGTCATGTCATACAACATGTTCAGATTCCTTTGCTTTGCATCCAGGTAACTACACGACACCTTTTACTGATTTGGTTGTAAAAGTTTTAGAATTATGTTAAAAAGTGATTTCAGCATCTGTAATTGCTTTACAAACTTGATTCATTTATGATGGTTTGTAGGCTGCAAATGATCCGATTGCTCCAATTGAGGGAACTCCTCGTGAAGATATCAAGGTATGTAATATTGTGTCACTGAGCTATTCCACTATACCCCAAAGCAGATTCATTTGAAAATCGAAAATATGTTTGATCAGAAAGTCTTTGATAGTTATGTTGCCAACTTATTCAGTTTATCCCATTTCTATGTTGCTTTCCATGTTGTATTCGATCACTGTTCATAATAATTTTGCATGCTGTCCCCTCTCCATTAACTCTATAATCAATGAAGTCTATTTTCTGATGTTTTAGGGAAATCCAAACTGCATGTTGATAGTAACACCCCAGGGCGGTCATTTGGGTTGGGTTGCTGGTGATGAGGCTCCCTTCGGAGCTCCTTGGACTGATAATGTGGTGATGGATTTCCTTGAGCATCTGCAGAAAGCTGCACCCATATCCAAAGAAAATTCTAGCAATGCAGAAGATGTGCAGCAAGGTTCAGAGGACGTGCATCAAGCAAAAGTATAGTTGGCAAAGATCATGTATACACATGTTCTTGTATCATTTAATCCTTAATCTTGGCTGTACAATCATACCATCGAGTTCCATTAGAAAAAGCCGGAAATCATCTGATTCTTTATACTTTCACATTGTTCTTAGAGCTTAGTACGGAAGAGTTGATGACTCTAGTTGCTCATGTATGCAAGTCACTTGTGAATCTTAACTCATAAGGTAAATAAGGTTTATCTCAAGAAAACAATCATTGACAATAGAAAAGGAAGATCGTATGAACTTTGATTGATCATTGTTCAATCGTTTCTCGATAGCTGATCAACTCAAGGGTACTGGATAATATATGTTTACAGCTGGCTAATATGCCAAAATTTGTTATATATTATAGGATTAGGTAGACCTTGAGGATCATTTCTTATAGTTTATGGTTCATATATTAAAAGATAATGGTATATATCGTTCAAAGTCAATCTTGGTACTTAAGCTTTAAATATAATCTAAGGTATTCTCGATTTACATCATTAGACAATATATTGTTAGAGGATATCTGAACTTCTGATATAGCTGTACCTGATATAAAAGTATGCAGAATAACTCATGAATCATTCCTCCTCTAATATTAAAAGAATAATTTAGAACCTTTGACTAATCACCCTGAGTTTTTAAAGTAGCATCATTGACTAAAATTTTTAAGAACTGAAGGAAGCAAACAACTCGGGAAGGCTGCAACTGAGATGGCATAAACAGTCCACTGTCCTGGGAAATTCACAGCATCTCTTCATCTTTCTTTACTTTCCTTTTTGGAGTTGAATATCATCCATTGGTCATGGCAGCATTGCTAGCAGCATTTGTTGTGCCAATCTGGGACCTTGCCAAAATCATGTGGAATTCCATTTCGAATCGTGCAGATTACATACGTGACGTGGGGAACAATCTTGAGTCCTTAGAATATGAAATGGAACGACTGAGAAGAACGAAAGAAGATGTGGAAGCAAGGCTTGACTGCGAAGAGAATGAATGGTTCCAGCGTACACATGAAGTAACTGACTGGCTTGAAAGAGTACAACGATTAGAAGCCAGTGTGGAGGAGATTATTGAAGAGGGCAAAGAAGAAGTGCAAAAGAAATATCTTGGAGGCTTCTGTCTCTATGATTGTTGCTCAAGCAATCAGGCTGGGAAGAAAGTGAGTGAAACACTGAAAAGTGTTGCTGAACTGATCACTGATTCTAAATTCGATGTGCTGGTACCGGATAAGCCTCGTGACTTGGTGGATGAGAGGCCTGAAAGGATCAGCTTGGGGTTAGCTACTAAGCTGGACCAGGTTTGGAGATGGATTGAAGATCCATCTGTTGGAATTATTGGCATATATGGAATGGGAGGTGTAGGCAAGACCACCCTCTTAAAGAAGGTTAACAATAAGTTCCTTGATAGAAGCCATTCTTTCAAACCGGTGATGTGGATTCTAGTGTCTAAAGATGCAGAGGTTGAAAGGGTTCAAGAACTGATTCGGAATGAATTAAATATCCCTGATAGAGTGTGGGAAAATCAAAATGTGGATGGCAAGGCTGCAGAAATATTCAGGGTCTTGAGAAGGAAGACGTTTGTACTTTTGTTAGATGATCTATGGGAGCGATTAGACATCATGAAACTGGGAGTTCCCATTCCTGATAATGCTAATGGATCGAAAATAATATTTACAACTCGATCTGAGGAAGTGTGTGGCCGTATGGAAGCTCATAGAAGGCTAAAGGTAGAATGCTTGCCACCGGATGTTGCTCTGGACTTGTTCCGAACAAAGGTAGGTGAAGATGTTCTGAATTCTCATCCGGAAATACCAAAGCTTGCCGAATTAGCTGCCCAGGAATGCAAAGGTTTGCCGCTTGCTCTGATTACCATCGCCAGAGCCATGGCAAGTAGGAAAACTCCTCAGGAGTGGAAGCATGCTATAAAATTATTGCAGAGTTATCCATCAGAGTTTTCAGGTATGGGAGATCATGTCTTTCCCATTCTCAGGTTCAGTTATGATAGTTTGAGTGATGACACTGTAAAGAAATGTTTCCTATATTGTTGTGTATTTCCAGAAGACCATGATATTGAGAAAAATGAACTTGTTGAACTATGGATTGGGAAAGGGTTTTTGGATAAATTTGATAATATATATGATGCCAGGAATGAGGGAGAATTCATTGTCGGAAGCCTAAAGTTAGCATGTCTGCTGGAGGATGGGGTAAGGTATAGTTTTTCAACAAAACATGTTATGATGCATGATGTGATTCGCGACATGGCATTATGGCTAGCTTGTGAGAACGGCAAGAAAGAGAACAACATCCTGGTACAAGATCATGTTACGTCAGTTAAAGCTCATGGCTTGACAAGATGGAAGGAGGCTGTGAGGGCATCGCTGTGGGGTACTAGTTTTACATCTCTTAGTGAAACACCCTTTTGCCCGCATCTCCAAACTTTGCTGGTCGGGAGAACTCACCTGAGGATGTTCCCGACTGGATTCTTTCATCTTATGCTTGCCTTGAGAGTTTTGAACCTGTCTGAGAATCAGGAACTCAGGATGTTACCTGAAGGAATTGGTGAATTGATCAATTTGCATTATCTTAATCTGTCATTAACTTCAATAGGAGAGTTGCCAGTTGGGATTAAGAATTTGAAGAACCTAAAGATTTTGCTCCTAGATGACACATATTTCCTTACAAAGATCCCAAAAGAAGCTATCTCAAGCCTTTCCTCATTGACAATTTTCAGTATGTTCTTTTACCAAGGTTATCAATCCCTTCATGGCTTGGATGAATTCATGTTGGCAGAGGAGTTGGGGAGTCTAGAAAACCTGAATGAACTAAGTATCACCTTGTCTTTCTTTCAATCTATCCTGAAATTACTGGAGTCCCTGGAGTTTCCAAAGTGCATCAGAAGATTATCAATAGGATGCAAGATTCTGATCTCACTTGAAATCCCGTCTCCGCTTGTGAGAAGCATGGAGCATTTAGAGAGGCTTGAACTAAAGGGATGTTATTCTTTGGAGGAGTTGATCATTTATCCAGAACACAATGAGGGAATGGAAGATATACCTCCATTTTTATATAACTCAAAGCCAATGACAGGACATGAATGCTTCCGCAACCTTTCTCTTGTGGACATTCTGTTGTGTTCCATGGTGAACTTGACATGGCTCGCCCATGCTCCGCTCCTTCAAACTCTATTAGTAAGCAGATGCAACTTGTTAACTGAAGTAATTCGTGAAGATTTCAGTAACGGAGCAACTGAAGAATACCCAGACTTGTTCTCAAATCTCACAACGCTTTATTTGTCTGAACTACCAAGTTTAGAGTGGATCTGCTGGCAAGCTTGGCCTTTTGCTGAACTTAAGGAGATCCATGTAATAAATTGCCCGAATCTGACAAAGCTGCCATTCAATTCAAACAGTGCAAAGAACAGTTTGAAGGCAATCAAAGGAGATAAGAGCTGGTGGGATGGATTGCTGTGGGAGGATGAAACTGTTAAGCTTGTTTTTGCTTCCAAATTTCAAGATGAGACCCTTGACTCTGAGTGCGTACTGATTAAGAACTACATCAATTCGTAATTCCTGATAGTTTTCTAGCTACCTTGCTTCTCTGTATCCTTTTGTCCATGATTTTGTCATCTTGATAGGTTTTTCATTTCTTTTTCTTAGCATATTCTACTCAAGTAGATCTGTGCCTGCACTCATGCAGAAGATCTTGTTGTTTCTTCATGTGCTTGTCTAAGATGATTATAATTTTTCTTTTCACTTCAAGTTCATCTCTGGCTGTTTAACTGTTAAGATTTTACCAGAGGAAGAAATGTTTCATACCCTATTAACTTTTGAACTAATCCAATAAGTGAATGTCTCACATCATCATTATCTTTTTTAAAAAAAGTTATCTTGATAAGATATACAATACTCACACTTATAAATTTTTTAAAATCTCTTATTTACCCGATACGAGACTGAGATACCCTGCTTAATTTTTGAAACACTTGACATGACAAATGCAGCCTACCAACCACATGAATCCAGCAGTGTATGCAGGGGATATTTTCACTTTTATCTGATAGAAATTACAAACCAAAGTTCAATGGTTGGGGCCAAGTGACTCAAGTCAAATATTGCTACCTCTTGAATATTAAATAGATATTGAAAAAAAACCAACGAATCATTTGCCGTTCAGGTTGGCCAGAGATGGTAAGCCAGTCGGACAGGCATTGTGGTCCTTTATTTTATCCATAAGAAATTCAGAGAGGCATCTCTTATAACAAAAATACAAAAATTACAGTGGAAAATATTATCATTTCAGTCCAACGTGAATTTGCTTTCCCTGATATCCTCGGATCCTAGGGATAAAGTACAAGTGGCATACATTCCTTTCTCGATTACAAAGGCAAATGACTATGGCCCCAGGCAGGATTATAACTACAGACAGAAAGGAGATGATCCAACGGTTTCATCAAGAGCATTATTCCCAATATATCAGCAGAAGGGATGAAACAAAACTCTCAGCATAGCATGAGCTAAGGAGCAAGTACCAGATTACGCAATAATCAGTAAGTCCATGAGATGAATCAGGCGTTCGTATTCACACGTCCCTTCAGCTTTTAACCAATTTTGAACTAGCAGCAGAAGTTGCCTACTTTCTGACAAATACATTACTACTTACTTCTGTTTGGCACATCCGACTACCGTGACGATAAGCAGGGCTGTTGGAATTCACCATCTACTTCTAAATCTTCTGCTTTAGAACATGCCGCAATTGGACCCTCTGACTTTCCTTTCTTGCCTCCAAAAGTTTTGCCTTCAGACTACTCTTCTGTGTGCCACGAGGCCATTCAATGCACCCTTTCATCCCTCTTGTTATATGGGGATGACCAGAGTCAGGTGAACTCCACTGTCCCACCAAGTCTGGGGGACTGAGCCCACCTTTACCTGACCCTCGATCTGGGGATATGATACCCCCATTAGACATCCTTCCATTTGAAAGCCTGCCATTAGTTCCTTCCACTGAAATTATCTTGTAATTGTCACCATTATTTGGGCATGACCTCCAAAGTCTTGCTATGGATGAAACCTTGTTCAACTGTCTAGCAGGCAACGAACATACTTCGCTAATTTCTGTGATTGGAGTTTCTCCACACGCATTTTCTTCCCATTCTGTTCCACTCCCTGAGAAATTACTGTCCCGATGATTCTTGTTCACAGATGCAGCACTCCCTTCCGGTGAATAACTTGAGCCCTGATCCTCAATATGGCTGACAGTTTCCCACCCACTCTCATCTTCTTCTATCTCATCATTCTGATCCAAATACGCATTTGAATGTCTCAGCATGCTGTCTTTTTTTATAATGTTCATTTCAGGACTCACCATATGAACTTTTGAGGCGTGGCTCGCAGGACTGTATGCAACACATGGTTCAATTTCCCTTTCATTGGCTTCAGCTAAAGCTACATCTTCAAAAACAGCAAATATGTCATCTGGGTTTGAGGGCTCATATGTAAATTCCTTGATGTCATGGACATTAACTGATCCAGCTATCTGTCTAAGGGATTCTGCTTCTCTCATGTCCTTCACATCCAGAGATCCAGTTCTTGACCTTAGAAAAGTCTCCAAATCTGCTACGAGCTTGTTCATCTGTGAATATCTATCTTCAAGTGCTACCTTTGCATCAATCAGTTTCATCTGAACACGTTCTTCTCGCCAGACCTCAGCCATCTGCAACATCTTTCTTTCCTCATCAACTTCCTCGCGAAGCTTCATGGAATCTCTCTTTAATGCTTCCACTTCAGCCTTGTCTTCTCCAATTTCCTTAGCCAGCTCATCGCATACTTCTTCAATTAGTTCTCTGGCCTTTCTTTCCTTTTCATAATCCTGCATATATTGCTTTGCTGATAACTTCGCAGCAGCCAGCTCATTCACCAATTTGGAATTGACAATTTCAAGTCTCTGACGATTTTTCTTTTCTCGATTCAAGTCAGCTTTGACATCATCAACAAATGCACGTATTTTCTCATGCTCTCTGCTCCGCCATGCAGCCCTTTCCTCGCTAACTTTCCTCAAGAAGTGCTCAAGTTTCTTTTTTGAGGACCGGCGCTCAGTCTCAAGCTCCTCAATGCGGGCTTGAGCCTGCCCTAGCTCAGTTTCAAGGGCAGAAACAATTGATACTGCACTTACTTGTTGGTCAATACGCTTCATGTGGCTGTAAATTTGCCGTACCTCATCTGTTGTTTTTAAGCAGACAGGATCCCACTTTGTTGCTCCCTCCATTGCAGAGTTTGAAAATTGAATTGAAGGCTCAATCTTAAAATGGAGAAAAATAGCTTAAGATCAGAAGAGTAAAGAAATCAATTAAAAGGTAGGGAAACAAAGAAATCAATATACAGAGTGCGCATCCCTCCCCTGGTTTTTTTGTGTATTAAAGCAAACTACAAGTGGTCTAAAACCATGTTGACTCATGTACCGGTACCAATAAATGCAACTAATCTGCGTTTCTATTCTTTCCCCTTTTAGTTCATCCAGATTGATCGAGAATTCTCTGATAAGCCATGATTATGTTAAAAGTTCTATAGACTAACAAAATATCTGTCCAGCACATGATCAAATTTTCATATCAGTAAATACTAGATTAACTTCTGCATTTATATGGGACTAAGCCTTCAGGTTTGGTAACATTCAAAATGCCAAAAAGAGTAAAAACATATGTTTTTTTTTTCTTTTATAACATCATCAAAATGGAAAGTAACAAATCCCACTTAAAGAAAGAATCAAATGTGGGTCCCACATGCAGCATGACACATGCGCCGCATGAGTGAGATGACAAAGGTTTTCGGTTCCCTATGCCATTCCAATTCAACGTTTTCCATATTGATCAGGTCATGAAAACTTCAAGAGACTCAGTTAAAGAGCTTAATGAAATCAGCATACCTTACGCAGGAGCCCATTCTTTGCGCCAGAGACAGAACTAGGGCTCTGCAACGGATCCTTTGCATCCAAACCATAAATTTTGTCTTTGTGATGATAAAGAAAGGGGACACCCATAAAATCACTACCAGGCTGCAGGAAAATTTACAATGTAAAGAACTCCAAATGTCCGAAATCACAAATCAAGTTTCATAATAAACTTAACTACAACTGATCAATCAAGATGCAAAAGAGTGATTTAAACAAATTGCCAAATGTATTCATTGCGAATCAAGCAAATAGTAAATACCAATAGAGAACATAGCCCTACAAATCCAGTAAAACCAAGCTCAGAGAAGCCTGGCATAATTAGAAAAAATAAAACCATAACGTAGCATCACAATGATGACAAACTTCAAACATGATAAATGCATCAAAAAAGAGACTTTCGGGTAAGAAATCATATCAATCAATTACATTTAGCAAGTAGTGAAAGCTTTGGGTTTTTGACATGCAGGGCAGAATCTAAGGCATTATGAACATCATGAAATCAAAAATAGAAGAAGAAACTTATGATCATACAGACAATGAACAATGATGACACTACTAAGATCAGCATTATATTCACTACCAAAGCTTAAAGCTTCAAATTTAAGCAAGAACGTAACAGTTTTTAGCAAGAGAAATATCCAAACTAATCCCTTCAAAATCACACTTTTGATAACATCATTCTCATTACAAGGAAAAGCATGTGAACACAAGAAGAAAAAACATAAAAGCACAGATCTTGGGGCCATGAAAAACGTTAAAAAATCTCACCTTGAACCCTAACCGATCCCTCCTCCTCTCTCCGGCACCGGTTGTCACAGTCTCCGGCAGCTGCAGCCGCCACAATCCAGCTGCAAGCTTCCTAGCCGAAACCGTTGAAGCTCCTTTCCTCCGTCGTCCCCGACCACCACCTCTCCGTCCACCACCACCACCATCCTCCTCCTCCTCCTCCTCAACTCCACCCCCGCTTTTCTCCCTCCCTTTCTCCCTCTCCTCCACCTTCCATTTCAACAACGGCGTCTCCGGCCTGCTCCGTCTCCCCACCGCTGGCGCACCGACCCGCTTCCACCTAGTGCTCCGCGTCCTTCGCTTCGTCGTCGTCGTCGTCGGCTTAAGATCCGCGTCCGTCGGATTCCTCCCCGAAAATGACGCCGGTAAACTCGCTTTCCCCGTCACCTTCATCTCTCTCAAACTCAAACCTCTTCCATCAACATTCCCACCAAAAGAAAAAAAGAAAACAAACCAAAAATTTCCTGCTACTTCATAAAGCAAAAGGAAAACAACCCAAAATACAAAACCAAAAAAGGAAAAAAAATGTTTGTAAATAACTCTGTGAAGTGTGTGAAAGTGAGCTGTGACAATAGTGAGTGAAAAAAAAACAAAAAAAAAAAAAGAAAGAGAAAAAGAAAAGCTGAAGCTGAGAGAGAATTGAGAGAGAGTGTGTTTGTATCTGTGTTTGTTTTTATGTTAGTTTCTTTGCCTGTGTCTGAAATGGAGAAAAGGACGTACCCAGCCCCAGATGTGTATACAAATACGGACATGTATTACCGTATGTTTATACAGTCAACGTATTCAGGGAACATTGGGATAAGATACGACGCCGTTTAACAGCGACGAGGACGCTTCCTTGCACGAGCGGGTTTGATCACTTGATTAATGGTGGTTTGCAGAGAGACGTTGTAGATTTATAATTTTTAAATGGGGAATCAAACGACCTCGTTTTAGTGTGGCTTTTGGTGAAGATTTTATAATAAAAGCTCTCTAATTCCATCTTAAAGCAACAATTAATGCTTAGTTTAATTAAATAGTTAAAAAAGGAATAAGTAATGGTCCAGTAATAAAATTGTATTAAAAAAATTAAAATCGGACAATACATCATACTTTTTAACACATAGAACAACTTAACACAGTGAATTTCAATGAAAAATTCACATAAATTTCATCGAACAATAAATATTTAAATTCTTTTTTATTTTCTTTAAACATTTAATATTCTTTTTTATATTAAAAATTTTGTTTTTTTTGTATTTTCACATTGAAAAATGAAATTAATATTTTCGGGTCCAATGGATAGAGATTGATGTAACAACTTCACTATGTACTTAACAGTGTTCCAACACTTATTTAAAAGAACATTGATGATTGCTGTACAAAATAAATAAATAAATGAAAAATTAAAAAATAAAATGATAAATCCATGTCCACAAGCTTTCACCATTTTCTCACCGATCTAACTCTCTCTCTCTCCCTCTTTTGCATTATTTTAGTCCTGTCTCCCAAGGCATCCGAGGGAAATACCACGTGGCTTTATGGTTAAATTACACGTGGAATCGACCCATTCCTAATAATGAATCAACCTTTGTTTTTGTTAATTTGTATTTCCTTAACAAGCCGACGAAATGCACCCACATGGGCTGGCTTGATGTTCGAGCCAAAAAAAAATGTTAATAAATATTATGAACCTTTTCTTTTACTTAAATGTAGATCTCATCTTAATCTTAATTAACTAACCCTTTAAACCAATTAAGATGAATTATGTATTTTTATTTTAGATTAAATGAATTTATATAGTTAATGGTTTATTATTTGTCTTTAGTCAAAACGTTACTTTTTAATTTTATGTCACGTGATATTAATATAAATAATAAAAAAATATCACGTTGTTATGTTATATCACATTATCATTTATTATGATAATGATAAATTTAAGATTTTATATAAATGATGGTTAAAGAGTAATCATAAAAATAATCATATTACATTTATATATCAAATTTTATAACATAATAATAACAAAATTAAAAATTGAGAGGTGACGGCTGCCATCACCTGTCATTACTTTGACTCCATCAATGATTATGATATGTTAATAGATCACGTTATATAAAATAATAAATAATATTTTAATTAAAAATAATTAATTAATCATTAAACGTAAAAATTTATTTGATCCAACGTAATTTTTTTATATATTTTGGAGACTATTTTAGGTATTATATCTTCATACTTAATAATACTCTTTCGGCTTCCAAATATTCATCTTTTTTTAATTTTCAATATCTCAAAATGGGATATGCAGAGAATTCGAGATTTCTATGTATGTTTTAACCTTTTATTGCAAAATATTAGTCATTGTCTGAATAAACAGGTAAGGTCCAAAGTGAAAGTGAACCTAAGAAATTAACCCATAAACCAATAATATTTGTCACATTTTCTTTTTGTGGCTAAACACTCTCACTTAAGGAAAAATCCTTTTCTTATATTTGTTTGGTGCAATCAAAGACTATGGCCACCCAATTGACAGAAATGGAAATATGGGTCTCTTAGTTCTTGTATTAATGAGTGGGATTCCATGGGATTTTGTGGATAATTTGTTGTTAAACCCATGTGGGTCCAATTGTGTTTTAAGGTTAATTGTGGGCCCATTGACTTCATCTTAATAAAGTCTAAAAACCTAAACTAAACTTTTAATCTCCTTTTTCCCTTTTTAAACTACCCAAGCTTCATGTGATGTTGAAGGTTGAAGTCATTAATGCCAAAGTTTCAAAAGTCATGTTGACTATGGTATCAAATTTTAATTTCTAACCATACATACATTATCATTTTATGAATGATTCACAATTTAATTTATCAAGTGAAACCGATCGTATAAAATAAATCTATAAATGGGATAAATAAGTTCAAGTCGTATATTTGGATTTTCGGGCCATCCTTTAATAAATGAAACATTTCTCAAGCTTTCAATGCTTGGTTGGTGTCATGTTGGATTCAATTCCTTTCATTTCATGGGATTAAAGAGCTTGAAGTCTGTACTAAAAGAAACTATATATGGCAAATAATTCAAATGACTTCTCTTACCTAATAAGATGAGATACAGAATCATAAAAGTTTGAGCTAAAAAATATCCCAATGTGAAAAGCACTTTGTTCAAATAAATGCCAAGAATGAAAGGGGTCCCATGAATAGTTGCTTGCATGTTTGCAATATTCCAATGATCAGTGGGTGGACTGCTCACCCATGGCCAATACAAAGTATAAGCTTCCAACCCATCATGAACAATTTTGGCTATATATGAACTATATATTATGCAATATGATAAGTAATTAAATTAATCCTGAATAACCCAAAATTAAGCTCCCAAGAACACATATTAAGGAGATCACAAAGGGTTAGCCAGAAAAGTTCCAAAACTCTCATGATTCTTCTTCTGGTGTCCCTTTAGTGGGGACAATGAATGAGAATGTGTAGATTGTAGATCTTACTTTTTGGACAGTTTCAATAAGATAGAAAGATAATTGGTATTCATTTGGTCTAGTGATAAATTCAAAATTTTACATAAAAGGTGATTAAAGAATAATTATATAAAATTATAAATATATATATATCAAATTAGATATATATAATAATAATAATTATTAAAAATTAAAAAGTGACTATCACCACCTTGACTTTGCCTTTGATTCTCACCAACATTTAGAGCCTGTGTAAGGTTATTATTAACTTGATTTTATTAAGAGCTCAAACTAACAAGTGTCTATATCTGCAGAAAAAGTACATAAGCTTAAGAGTTTGTGTGCCTGAGCTTTGAGTTAATAGAATTCAGATCTTAATTGCATCAAAATAAGATGCTTCTGATCTCTGATTAGCTTCTGGATTCTGGACATGTGACTTCCATGGCGAGTCAGTTTAATTAACCTACTGATATCTGTAAAATCTGCATCATTTAATAGAGCTGGTGAAAGAGTAAAAGGACTTGTGTTATAAGAGAGAGAATTTGAAGCGACTGTTCATCAAAAGGGTACTATTATTTTTTAAGTTATAAGTTTGCCTAACCAACCTAGCTATAAGCAAAGGCTAATGATTATAATTATGTCAGCTATGGGCCTTTAGGGAGCCAAGAAGAAGCCAAACTGCTAAGACATAGCATCAAAATCAGAGAAAAATACATGGATTCAAAAGTTTTTTAATGATATCTCAATGCATAAAAATCATGCAACAACCATTCAACTAACCAGTCTAGCAATGTTACTTTTTCCTTTTGATAAGATAAGATATTCAAACGATAAAAAATAATTATATTTGCATGAGGTTTGGTATATGATTTTCAGTTCTAGTCTAGGCTAATGAAGATGTCTAAGCCAATTATGACCCCATGCTTGGGCCCTGGCTAAAAGTTTGTATTTGTAGATGAGCTAGCTTGTCAATAGGCCTTGGGTTGGGGGGAAGCTAGCCTGGTAGGAGATTATTTATTGTGCCCACATTCAATTTGCAAAGCCCAATGAATCCAAGAAAAATCAAGCAAAAAAGGGTATCAAAATCTGCATTCATCAAGCATGAAAAAAATTAAATTAAAAAAAAAAGAAAAAAATTGCTTATTCTCATAAGACTGAACTCATACTTCCATCACTCTAATGATTATGATGTTTTGTCGTTTTAAGTATGAAATAATTGAAACTTTGATATGAAGTCTTGAGGAGATTTAAATTGGCAATGTCAAGTGTTCTATAGCTAGCTTTTGCTATCAGCATTTATCACTCTCTATTCCAATTTTCAACCATTTGTAAGTTATGTGGTCTATATCACATTGCCCATAGTTTCCTTGCACCAGTTAAATGTTTAGAGTTTGTCTTTTATTTTTATGAAAAATAATATTAAAAACAAATAAATGATAAACAATAAATATGTTACAAATTCTGTCGACGTCGAACACCATTTTTGTGAGTTTATTAGTCAATTCATTTGTAATCAAACAAAAAACTAATGTTAATAAAGTTTGAAAGCAAACTGATATTGCAGATTCTTTGGAGCTGTAATATTTAAGTGGTTGACCCAAATATTACTTAATTTCTCCCTCTTGTTCTTGCCAAAGTGTGAGTAGGTGAGAGGTTATGTGATGGATGCTCAATTTTTTCCACTCTTGATTAGCCTAACGAACCTGGAGGATGGAAAAAGTGAAGATTATGTTATAACAAAGCAATTGACTCAGATTAAACGAATTGATTCCTTTTCTATTATAAAGTCTTTTAACTTATATTTAACAATTGACTGTCTAATTGGAGTAATAGTGGTTCCACACCTATGATAGCAACATGCATGAACAGGGAAAAACCTGATTATTCAAGAGAAAATTGTGAGCAATTGTTTGCTGACTGAATAGTAAAGATCAAGTCAAATTGGAAATTGAATATTGAAAATTCTAATAAAAATGATATAATGCTTCAAACTTGGCTCCCAATTAAGAGGGAAAAGGTAGAAGATTCAAATGTTTTTTCTTTCTTATAACTTGTTTATATCATATGTATGAAAAAGTAAAGAAATTGTTAATTAACCATTAGCATATGTCAAAAATGACTAATCTTAAACCTCAATATAAGTAAAATTCTATTGGTTGAAAATTATTTGGTGATTAGGGTATATTTACAAGAAAAATACATTATAGGTAAGAGTTCTTAGTAGGTAGAAATTCTTGGTGACCATTAGAATTATGGGAGAGAGAGGTTTTTTATAAATGTTTTACAATGAGGATGTGAGAAAGAGTGGGGAAACATAGCATTCCATGAATTTAAACACTAAGGAACATGAAATTGGGTTTTGTTTTGAGGTTCGAGTTTAGTGTTTGTATTTAAATGTCGTGTACCTTTGTAATCTTTACGTTTTAAATATTATTTTTTATGTGATTTTTTTGTATGTTGATCTCACTATTGGATATAGGGTTTATGTTGATTCCAATATGTCAAAAGGCGATTAATCTCAATATCCTCAATATAAGAATTATAAAATAATTCAAACCGTCACTGAATTTAAAGAAATTATATACATTTATCACAAAACGTACAGAAATCAAACTTGGATAAATTTCAAATCCATCTTAATCTAATTAGGCACTTGAAAAAAAAAATTGGCCTACCTCTATCAATATCCTACGATATGTGCATGCATGTTAAACTAAACCTTTACTTGATCAAGTCAGCTAGATATAAACAAGTCAATGCATGAGAAAAGAATCATAAATAGTAGTCTATATATGTATATCACAACTTGCTTTGAAAAAAACCCTATTTTATAAAACGTGCCTAAGCTCATCAAGACCGTAAATTCATGGTCAAATTATCAAGCCAAAAAGGAAAAAGTTTGGTTGGTCACTTTGCTAAGTGATCAAATTGGACTAACAACAGAATAAAATAATGTAAAAAGGCAAAAGAATGGGTTGCTTTTGTACTTATTGCACGGCACCGTGGACTAATTATAACAAGGAATCTATATTTGGTTCCTGCTTATAGCTTATAACTCTCTGATTTTGGAGGCTGACGGCTTGGAAATTTTCCAATTCGGATTGATATTTGGAGAAGATAGAATACCTATCATTGTTGAATCATCAAAACCCAACGGGTGATTGATGGAAATTTTCCAGGAAAGTACGTGTAGATCTACCACACCTACCCCCCAAAAGAAAGAAAATGGTGTTCTGATGGAGAAGGGGGCAAATGAAATTCCATGAAAAGAATATACGAATTCTACGTACCAGGCTATCATTCTGCCAATATAGAAATATATGTCCTTGTTGTAGATTGAAAAGATTAGATAACACTGGTGGTGAGCTGGTGGAAGGCGGTGGTGACAGCAGAATATGGTTTAATACCCAATTTCAGGTTCATGTTGAATCTTTTAACTTATTTTTAAAGGAATAATAAATCATCAATTTGTAATTTCACGTATGATTATTCATGTGTTAACGTCTTTTATCGTTGTAGCTTATTTGACATGTTAACTGCCATATGTTTTTGTAATAAAATCATAATTTAAATTTTAAATTTAAAATATGAAAATTCTAAATTAAGAATTATACTAAATTAAGAATAATTTTATTTTTGACATAAAAGAGATAATTTTCTCTCAGTCCACCATCTTAAACTCAAAATCAAAAGATTAAAAACTATACTGACAATGAAACTTTTGACCACATTTACTTCCTTTTTAAATCATCGATAATTTCATTTTGAAATAAAAGAGACTCATCTCATCATTTTAAAATTAAAATCGAAATTAAAAATTATATCAACAATGAAATTTTTAGACCTAATTCTTTCTTAAAATAAAAATTAATTTTGTTTCGAGTTAATATCTTTAAGTCAAAATCGAAATTAAAAAACTATACATACAAATATTCTTCCTCTTTAAAAATCTCACCGACAAGATAGTTTTCTCTCACTTCGTGGAGACTTTTGCAAAGACCTCTCACCCTAGCAATTATAACGTCCCCATTGATGAGAGAAAAGAAATGGGGGCATTAGGCAGCAACTGCCTGCCATGGTTGCCTTTTAACAGCACTATAAGGCAAAGCTGACTCCCATTGTTGCCACAAACCAAAATGTGAGGTCCTCGTGCATTGCACATGACCATTAGCATTCAATATATGAGAGTCATCACAAAATTCCATCAACAACCATGCAAATAGAGTACTGCCACTTGTTAAAGAAGAACTAGCTAGCTAGCCCATGATGAAGTAGGTGCATGATGCCGATGGTGCCGATGATAGGATTGTGAAAGCTTTATATAAGATTTTCAGTCTTATTTTGGGTGAGTGATTGTTTTGGATTGTAGGATAATACATGGGAATTGTGGGGTTAGGAGCCAACTTCGACTCACCAACCTTCCACAAAAAGATGAACCCCTCCCCATTTTTGAGCAAATTATATTAGATTGGTGCTAATTTTCCTCCATGGGTGTACCCATCACAAATTAATTATCTGTCTAACTCATGGTTTAATTTAGATTTTATACCCTTTTTTTCTTTGGTAATAGGAGATCATATAGTTTGATTTGAATGAATTGCATCTAAGAAGTTGTTTTACCCTAATTTAATTTCTTTAACTTTTTCAAAGATAAATATACGATTAATTTTATACAAATAGTAATTCAAAGGGATCGAATATCTAAAAATCTTCAAAATCAAATCTATTAACATTAACTAATTGCATTTTGAACATAATTAACTTTTTAACAAAAGGATTGAATCAGTTAATCTAGAAAAATTTTTTGTATATTCTTTTTTGTATGATTTTATATGTTTTATTCATCATGTCAAGATTTTACATCTATTCATATTAGTACAATCAATTACCCTATTTTGTCTTAATTCTTTTGGATTTTCATTTTGTGTCGAAATTTATCTCATTGTCTATTATCTTAAAATGGGAACGCATTTGTCTTTAATTATGCTTTCATATATGATATATCTTGTTGCAAATCAGAACATGTAAAATGTACGAATTTTAATTAATTAAAAATTAAAAAATACGATAAAAAAATTTAACAATCGAATTCCAAATAGAATCAACATTTGCTTTCACCATGCCAAAAAAGTATGAATTAAATATTAATTTTACAACTTTTTATGCATGGAAAACCTTATTAAATATTGAGAAAAGTGGGTTCCTTTATCTCAAAGCAGCTTTCCTTTTACTAAAGGATGGGTGGGGGTTTTCTAGTTTTCTACGTCCGACATGAGAGGTTAGGTTTTGTGCTTAAATGGATAAGATAGTTTTTTTTTTTTTGGGTCATAATTAGGGAATGATGAAAGGGTAATTTTAATTAAAATTCAACATAAAACTACAAAATCAATACTATGCATTAAGGCAGCGGCAGCAGCACACGTGAAAGAGCGAACAATGGGGGGCACCTTTTGCTTTGTTTGATTCCTTTCTCTACTTTGTGTTCACACTTGCTAGATTCCACCGCTAAACCGCGTTCACACTTGAAAGGAAACCCTGGTTAGATCCAAGCTGCTGGCTTGGACTTTAAGGCTTGAACATGGCTTGGCTTTGAAGGGATCTCTATGGCTTGAAACCCTTTTGAGTTTTTAGCCCCCAACTTAAATGCAATTGTTTTTTCTTATTTTCCTTTTTGTTCAATCAAAATATAATAAAAACTAACTAAAATCGATGATACTGATTCGTGGGTTTGGCTATTTGCGTGTTTTGCTTTTTATTAAGAGTCAATTTCTCAATTGACAAGATTTTAATCTAACTCTTGTCTTATGAGATTGAATTTTAATAACGAATTTTGATTTTTATGATTATTGTCTTATTATCTTAATTGATTAACATTTTTTGTGAGTTTCAAATTAGTATACAGTTCGGTATTGTAACTCCAATTTTCGATTCTTATACTAATTGTTTGAGATTGATCCTAATCTCCTCATTAGGTATATCTATGAAGTGAAATAGAACTCAATCAAGAAATACCTATAGGTTTTACTTCCTAATAATGGTAAATTTCCCAATAGTCTTAACTATAATTAGATGGGAAGCCACAAAGACCAGAACTAAGGAAGCCGAGCCAACTTCACCGACAGCATTAACCCATAAAGTTGTCAGTCACATGCACTTGAGTTGAAAGCTAACACCAATCCGGTATAGTTGGTATCTTGGTGATGAGGTCAACCATATATAATCAGCCACGTTGGACGACATGTCATCCTACATGGCAACATTTTAGGTTTGACACTATCACCTGCTTTTCCCCCCACCACATCCCCTTTCCTCTCCTATATATAACCCTTTACCTTTTAATATTCCAGTCCTTGCTCTCTCTTTTCATATCGCAAAACACATTAAACCGAGGGAAGAAAAGAAAAATGGGAAACTGTTTGCGGCATCAATCATCAACACAATGGGCCGGCGACGACTGGGGAACATCCCCTGTGGAGGACGACGACAGCGGGTTTTTCGCCAGTGAAACGACAAACGACACGTGTGAATATAAGGCCATGATGAACATGGAAGAAAAGGGTCTTCTCAGAAATCATCAGAAAAATGGTTTCACAACATCTTCAGCTACCACTCATGAAGTTAAAGTGAAGATAACAAAGAAGCAGCTGGAGGAGTTGTTAGGTAGGGTTGATGTTAAGGAGTTGTCAGTGCAACAAGTTCTAGCACAGTTGATCAACGTTAGAAATCAATATGAAACAAATCAACGGTCCTGGAGGCCTGCACTGCAAAGCATTCCTGAGGTGAATTGAGGGTGAAAGGGGATAACTAGCTAGAAACTTTTCTTTCTTCTCCTCTAGTTTCTCTTTTGGTTGGAGGGGGGGGGGGGGGGGGGGTTCTTGTATTGTACTTTAATTTTCTTGGGAAAGTGACAGGAAAATGGGGGGTAGAGAACTAGTTTTCTATACATTTTGTTTGATCAGTTTGTATATACAAGGAACGGGTCTTGTTGTATAGAGTTCAAAGAGTTCTTTTTTACTCAGCTCTACATATTTGTTTGATATTTGGTTTTTTTTTGTTAATTAATTAATTTCTGTTCAAATCTGACTTACTATGTTGGTGGTGATGATGATGATAATGATTCAGTCATAATAATTAGGTGATATAATAAAATAATTAATTGAAAAGGACTTAGGTAAAATCTTGGATAATTTTAGGTCATGAAATTTGTCCATTCAAACTCAAATGGTAAGTCACTGTGCTCATCATCAAGTGGCCTTTCAAAACGTTTCTTAGTCATTCAACCACCAAAGATTGTGACAAAGACATCACAAAATGAAGATGGGATGGATAAGTCAAAACTAGCCTTGAGAGTATGCTTCAAATAGCAACTAACTCATTTAATTCAATCTTGAACAAATCAAAATTCCACAAAAGACATTAGGAAAAACAAATGGGAAATCTTCAAAATTTTGTATTAAAGTAGAATTTTACCAAATCTCATAGAATTTTTCAATTTCGTAAGGCATTAATATTTATACTAAGTTTTTATGTACCAATATTGACTAAAAATAAGTTGATTCATATGATTCCATACCTGAATTGATGAATATTTGTTGCTTTTGCTTAGAAGAAAGGGGATTTTGATGTTTATGATAATGAAATATAATGGTTGTTGGTTATAATAATGTGAAGGAAAGGACCCATATCCATTATTTTTCTGATTTCATTTGATTATTGGAGGACCCATATCAGGTTTTGGGCCTTGGTTACCTCAGGATGACAACAATTTCATATCTAGACTGACAAGAAATGTTGGATTTGTATTCCCATGAAGGGGAAAAAGGAAGAAATGTTGTATCTATAGCTCTATCAATTTTTTTTTTATACGTAGAAGTGATTGTTCTTTCCTTTAAAAGAAGATTGAGTAAAAATCAAGTTTTCCTTATATATATATTCATCATGAGGTGTTAGAGATATTGTTAATCTCCATATTCATATGATGGGAAATTGAAAAGATTACTTTGTAACCTGTTTTGTATCTCAATCAATGAATTATAGGGAAAAAAGCTAGCACATGTTGATCTAATCTATTGTCAATGCTCAAGCATGGGACCTACCAAAACAAAACCAATGAGCCACTGTCGGACTATGGTTGGGCTTGGCCATGTAGGCCTTAATATCTTGATTTTTAGTTCTTTTGTTGTTGAAAGATGATAGAATTTTATTTAATGATGAAGGAGACAAGAGAGAAACAAGGGTGCTAAAGCTGCCCGAACCTTCCAGCATCAGGACCAACCCCCTTGGTTGGTGCTTCCTCCTAGTGATTGTCAGAGGTACCAATTGGTGTTGCTTTTACAGCTGGTTGCTTATCTCTCATGCAGCCTGCAGCAAAACAAGTACACACATTTTTTTTTTGAAATTTAATAATATATAGAAGCCAGAGAGAGATAAAAATTCTCACCTCTGGAAGTGAAAAAGAAAATTCATAACTGTCATTCTCTGATCATGAGAATAACAATCCAGAATCTCCTCCAAAAGTTCACCTAAAATACTATACAAAAATCAGGGAACTCAAGGCTCCTGTACACGATAAAAAGCTCCCAAGAGCTCCCCTACAACATGAGGTATCCCCATACCTCCCATAACCCATTTACAAAAGGGTTCTTTGGTACACACATTTGATGGGTTCTTTTGAGTGCTTTCTCTGGAACCCTTTACCCTCTTAGTTTATCATTCCACTTCAATTGAATTTAAGTTCCAATCAGAATATCTATGCTGGGAATTTGCTATCACCTCCTAGCAATCCAGGAAGAATGGTGTTATTGTTCGGGGAGGGTCTTGGATTCTTTCCATGTTGCAGACCTGGAGACAGACAATGGACTTAACTATGACGAAGCAAGGATTGATGATCGAGGTTATGACTTGGGAAAATGTTACAGATTTAGGAAATCATGCCCTTGTATTTTACTCAATCTCCCTTGTCTACGATATATGCGAGGGACTAGGACTCAATCTATTAAGATAATTGTTATTGGATAGGATAATAATCGCAAAAAACTAGCTGTACGGTTATCAATAAGCTGCCAAGTGATCACAATCTTATAAATTGAGAAAATTGGAGGACCAAACATTCAGGGTTGCATCAATTGATTAAAACTAAATCCAATTTGGACTAGGCCTTCAAATTAAAACTGAAATTTCAATTTTCGACTAAGCTTCATGATCATGGAGGGTGGTAGAGTTATTGAGCCAACTCGCTTCCTGGAAACGTTAGGCTCGGGGTCCATGGCCTCTTTTTCCTCATTGTAAAGATGGGAGTCGCCAAACCTTCTGCAGCATGTCTCAGCCCTTTAGGACTTAAGGGAAGAGCACCCCAAAGTTGCGGATCAATGGAGTTTTGGGTCACTCTTATGGCTGGTTAATTATATCTAATAAAACCATCACACTGCCTACAATCCGGCGTGAGTTTATCTTCCTCTGGAACCCAGTATCCTCGGAGTTGATCAGTCTGCCTCCATTGGATTTGAAGTCTGATCAGAGAATCACTACCGGCTCTTTGCTATCACCTCCAGGCAATCCAGGCAGCATGGTGTTAGAGTTCGAGGAAATTGTCAAATCTTTTATCTTCTGCGAACTCGGAGATAAAAAGTGGACCGAGATACCTGCTGAGGAGATGGATGTGAAGATGCAGATCATGGATAATGAACCTAGTGCTCGTAATCGCTTACTTTGTTCTTCCCCTGTGAATTATAAGGGTAAATGGTATGTTCCCATGAGTCGGAAGATAAAGGTTATTGACCAGGTTAAGCCTAAGCATATGGTGTTGAGATCATTAAATTGCATGATTCCAAATCGCTCATGGTATTCGTATTGCGAGGATAGGTACTTGGTAGAATCTTGTGGAGAAGTTTGTGTAATAGAAGTTACATGGGGAGGGGTAAATGCTTGTCAGGTCTTAAACATTGAGATTTCCAGGTTGGATTTTAGTACAATGGAATGGAGTCAGTTGAGAAGTGCAAAAGATCGAGCGTTTTTCATTAGTAACTTCTCAGGCTATGCTATTTCCTGTCCCGCTAATGAGTCAGGGATTGAAGGGGGTTTCGTATATTATACAGTGGGCACAGATAGGTGCTTGTACTCCTTTAACATTGAAGATAAAAGCATCTCAGTTTCTCTGCCTTGGGTAAATCTTCCCAAGTCGTGGTCTACACCCTTTTGGGTCATGCCTGATTTAAGGTGAAACCTCAACATAAATATCCTATGATATAATTTTACGATTTCTTATGTGTTTATTACTTGCTCGTTAATTAGGGAATACATGCACTTATTCATAGAACCAAGTGCTCGGATGCTTGCTTGTTTGTTACAAATTAGTTATGATTTTATTGACAGTCCCTTGTTCGATAGTCCGAAACCAGAAGACAACCAGATACTCGGTAAAGAGATCCTGAAGAGAGGGAAGGCAAAGAGATCCTGAAGTTTTCACCAGACAATAGTGAAGCAGAAGTAAAAAATGTCTCTGACCTTCCAATAGAAGTTATAGCATTGATTGCAGATAATCTCTATTTAGTTGATTACATCAATTTCCGTCTAGTCTGCAAGACTTTTCGACTAATAGCCCCTCATATTCAGTGGAGAGAAACCCCAGGTAAATTAAACTCTCATTCTCTGTCCCCATGGTTGATGTTTACTCAAGGTAATAGTAGGACTCTCCACAACTTCATGGATCCCAAGCCTGGTGGTAGGTATTTGATGAACATTCCTGAGCCTATAATAGATTTCGACATTCGTTATTCTAAAGAAGGATGGTTGTTGATGTCGTCAAGAGATCGGGGCAGTTCTTTGTGCTTTTATCATCCCTTTTCCAAAAAACTCATTTTCGTTCCACCACAAAATGTTAATTTGGAACGATGTTACAGCTTTGGTTTTACCTCTTTCCCAATTTCAAAATATTGCCTAATCGTGGGGATTTCATCGTCTTCAATTTTATACTCTAATTTTTCGAGCAATGAAGGATGGTATCAATTTGTGCGTAGTGATGTTCCTTCTACTTTCATTCCAAATCATAACAGTCCAGTTTATTTCGAATGAGCTTTTTGTTTTCTTGGACAACAAGGAAACTTGGGAATTTTTTCATTTCACTATTTATCTGATCAGGTTGTGGTTGATTGGTTTGTTCTTGAAAAGCCTGAAAAACCTTGCAACTCTTTGGATTAGAACTACTTATTGGAATGCGATGGAAAACTTTATTCAGTGTTCGTTGATAACTTGGGAGAAAGAGTTTTTGAGTTCGATTACAGTTCCAGGGCTTGGCACAAAGTAAGAGATCTAGGGAATTACATGTTCTTTGTGAGTACTCCATCATCCTTTTCCATGGTGGCCAAGACTCCCGGAATGGAAAACAAAATTTACTTCCCCAAAATTAAGGGAGAAGAAATTGTTTACTATTGTCTTAGAACAGGCAAGTTTCGGACTTTTGGAAGCAAGCAATTTGCAGCCAATTTCTACAACACAACTCAGTACTTGTTCTCCACCTGGATCCAACAAAGATGGCTATAAACTTCTGAGTTAATCCTGATATTTCTTCGACAGATGATCTTATCTAAGTCTCCTATGTCTTAAACTTGGGTAACTTGCCAGAAAGTATTTCTAAAGCCAAATTTGGTATTGCCATTGCCAATGTTATTAATCACAATTGTAATAAGATAGTTCTCTATTTGTTTTTTCTAGTATTTGGAACTTTTTATAGTAAATTTGATCTATCATTCTATTTGCAATCAAAATTTGGTGATTTCAATCAAATCACGACATCGGATAAGCTTTAAGAATAATTCATTGATTCATTATATTGTAATTTTCTGAGTAGATTAAAGTTTTAATTTTATCTTCTATATGCATATGCTTGGCATTAGTTAGCTTATACTAGCAACATTCTCTTGTTGCAAGAAAAATTGGGACAACAAAGGCTTTGTGGCCTGCTGAATTCAAAAATTGTTCTCAATTTTTTAATTAATTTAAACTAATTGTGCAATGGCCTTTATCACAAAGTGCAGTCAATAAGAACAATTTGAAAAGCCTTTGTGACGATTTTTTTTAAATTTTATTTTTTAAACCAAATTTTACTAAATTGTATATCGTTCGACATTTAGTATTAAAAATTTTATGTTAAACTGACTAAACTAAGTTGGTTCATATGATTCCGAAACAAATATGTAATATATATAGGACCTGAATTCAAATTATAGATTTTTTGCTTTTGTTAAGAAAGAAAAGGATTTGGGTGTTCATGCTAAGGAAATACAATGGTTGTTGAAATAAAATTATCAAGTTTTGGGCCATTGTTACCTCTGGATAACAACAAATTTATTGGAGACTTTGAGAAGAAAAATTGGATTTGAGAAGAGTCTATCAATTTCATTTGGAACTGATTTTTATGATATAACTAAGCATTTATTTTTTTGCTAGAACTTAAATTCGGCCTCCTACAATTTTAAACTATGAAAATAAAATTTAAAAAAACATATAAATAACGAATTCATATTTTCAAATTAAAAAAACATACTTGATAAGTGGTGAAAGATCCATAATTATATATCAAGATCTCGGAAACTTGTTAAACTTCACCACAACCTCACTGGGTATTAATCCAGATGATGGACTGTGCATTTTACATAATGTTAAAGTTTGATGGTCCGGCGGTGTCGACAAACCCACGTACAGACTGCTCTGGCACAGACATCTTTGCACCCAGCGGCGGCGACTCATGGTCTATAAAGATGACAACAACTGTAATGTCATCATGGAACAACCGCCAGATGATCCCCTTTTTAACCTTCTTAACATCATCATATCTCATCTTGCTTTTCCTAGCTGCCTTGTTTAAAGCTGTTTTGATAAGCCTCTTTGCAATTCCTGCTCGTGGATACTTATACACAATCTCCACAGCCTGCTGGTTTGTCAAACATTTCCAAAGTCCATCAGATGCGAAGATTACAAACTTATCACTAGGTTGTAAAACCCTGGTGCACATGGATGGTTCTGCTGTTAGCACAGGTCGACGAATAGGTTCAGAGAGGAGAAATCGTGGGTAAGAAGGATGAGGAGAAAGCTCTGGTCGCTTCAGGTATGCATCTCCGATAGATCTGGATACCTGAATGACGCCCTTAACACGCCATACTCCATACTTCATAACAACAATATCAGAATCATCTGGATGCAATGACCTGAGTTCCTGTCTGACCTCCTCTATACTAACGTTATGATCTCTAGTCAGCTGCTCAGCAACCATCGTATTTGATCTACCTATCTTATTTGATCTAACTAAATGACCAATTACAGCTCGAGAATCACCCAAATTAGCAATGTATAATGTTCCCTTCCACATAACTCCAACCAGACAACAAGATCCAATTGCGGCCATTAATGGTTTTATTCCACATGTCCTACGTACAAGAGTAAGAAACCCATCTTCAGTTGCGGAAACAGCACTTCTGAGAATATCGTCAGAAATGGTGGCTCCATTTGCTCGAGCAAGCCTGATTAGATTTTGAAAGAGATGATGAGAGATAAAGCGAGAAGCATCAGGGCCGCCATGTCCATCATAGACACCAACAAAAGTGGCTTCTTTTCCAGTCTCGACTTGACTATGATCTTCAATGACCTCATTGCCTTGAACAACAGCAAAGGAGAAATCACCATAAGAGTGTTTTTCGAGGTCTCTACACCAAAGTGCTTCGTCATTATTACTATTATTATTGTCCTTGTTCATACAGGCACATCGACTCACTGGTCTCCAACAAGCGGGAGCTATCCTTGCCAACCATGGAAACATCCCTCAAACAATGCCCTTTTATTGAGCTTCTCACTTTGAAAGAAAAAAAATTAGGTTGAAAAAAAAGTTGGGAAGAAAAGAAAAGATAATAAGATATTATAGTCTACCTAGATAATAGTATTGTATAATAACTCTAACTATAATAGTATTGTATAATAACTCTAATTATAGTTTAATAAAGAATTCAAAGATGGCTCAATAACCTCAAAAACTTATAGTTAAATATTCAAATGATATTTTTTTTAATTAAAATTAAGAAAATGAAGTTTTTGTTGTTGAAGTTATAGAAGAAAAAGTAATCGAAGAAAGAAGAATTTATAAGTAGATATTATATATTAAAAAAAATAATTAATTTTATATAAAGAAAAAAAATAGTAGTTGGAGATCATTAAATATATATTATCCTTAGTTTATTTTTTAAAATACATATTAAAAATAGTATTTTCGGAATTGGAAAGTTATAAAAAATTGATATTTATTTATAAAATTAATAGTATTGTGAGAAAATATGTCATTTTGTTAATTATTTTGATTTTTAAATATCTTAATAAGAAATTAGATAAATAGTTGATAATTAATAGGGTGTGAAAAATGAAAAAAAATAAATATTTATTAGACATGAGAGAATATATAAATATTTTATTAATTATATTATAATAAAATTATCAGACCAATAAAAATTTGAAACCTAAAGCAAGAACTTCGGTAGCTTTATGCTATAGAAAGAGTTAAATACATATCAAAAGCATATGACACTTGTTCTTGGCATAATATACACAAGTATTAAGATCACATATCATATCAAGACATGCAAATTGCATTTTGGTTTGCTGTAAACCAGACTGGTGGACTTGCACACGTGCTGTAAGTATTCCATGCAAGAATTAATATCAACAGATATCACCGCCTAGTTAGCAATCCAGGAAGAAGGGTGTTATTGTTCGGAGAGGTTCTAGGATTCTTTCAATTTTGCAGACCTGGAGACAGATAACTATGGACTAAACTATGATGAAGCTAGGACTGATATCGAGGTTATGACTTGGGAAAGAGTAACAGTCTAGCACATTTAGGATTTATTCTTTGTCATGCGTGTTTTTCAATTAGAGAAATTAATTTAAAGAAATACACAAGTTCTAATTCAAGAAAACGAATTCAACAGGTGTATTAAGGTTGGTGAAACCAATTCTGCCCCTGAATTCAGCAGGTGTATTAGGGAGGGATATGAAATGTTATTGAAACTGATCTACAACATGGAGGCTCCCCTAATGAACCTGTAAGTCTTCTCTTCCCTACAGGATGCCTGCTGAGACGTTTGATGTGGTGCCTGGTTCGCCTTTTTCTGGTTTCTACAGGGAGAGGAAGCAATTGCCAGGTTTTGTGTATATACAGATTTTTTTTTTCTGAAATCCTCTATCTTTCAGAAAAAAAAAATTTCAATTTTGAACAATTAATTAAAAGAAATACAGAAATTCTAATTCAAGAAAACAAGTTCAACAGGTTTCTTAAGGGTATTGAAGCCGATTCAAGTATGAAATAGGACTCAATCTATTAAGGGTACTGAAATTCTAATTTCACTAATATTAAGATTAAAGTTTCGAATAATATATATATAATAATTCATCAGGATTCATCAGGTTTCCCTGCCCTTGAATTGTGTTTTAGCCAAAATCCTACTCTTGAAACGTCAGACTAAGCTTCATGATCATGGAGGATGGTAAGGTGATTGAGCGAAGTCGGTTTCTGAAAACGTTGGAATCGTGTCCTTGGCTTGTTTTCCCTCATTGTGAAGATGAGACCCGCCAAACGTTCTGCAGCATGTCTCAACCCTTTAAGACTTACGGTAAGAGCACGCCGAAGCTGTGGATCAATGGAGTTTTGGGTCACTCTTATGGCTGGTTAATTATATCTAATAAAAACATCACAAAGCGTACAATACGGCGTGAGTTTATCTTCCTCTGGAACCCGGTGTCGTCGGAGTTGATCAAGCTGCCTCCATTGGATTTGAAGCCTGATCAGAGAATCACCACCGGCTCTTTGCTATCACCTCCGGACAATCCAGGCAGCATGGTGTTAGTGTTCGAGAATATTGTTAAATCTTTTATCTTCTGCAAACTTGGGGATAAAATGTGGACTCAGATACCTGCCGAGGAGATGGTTACGGAGATGCAGATCATAGATGATGAACCTAGTGCTAGTAATCGCTTACTTTATTCTTCCCCTGTGAATTATAAGGGTAAATGTTACGTTCCCATGAGTCGGCAGATAAAGGTTATCGACCAAGTTAAGCCTGAGTATTTCATGTTCAGATCATTGAATTGCATGTTACCAAATCGCTTATCATCGTATTCTGATTGCCTGGAAAGCTACTTGGTAGAATCTTATGGAGAACTTTGTCTAATAGAAGTTACCTGGGGAGGGGTAAATGTTAGTCAGGTGCTAGACATAGAGATTTCCAGGTTGAATTTTAGTACAATGGAATGGAGTCAGGTGAGAAGTGCAAAAGGTCGAGCTTTTTTCTTGTGCAGAACCGCAGTCTATGCTATTTCCTGTCCCACTAATGATTCAGGGCTTGAAGGGGGTTTCGTATATATTTTTACAGTGGGCTCAGATAGATGCTTGTACTCCTTTAACATTGAAGATAAAAGCATCTCAGTTTCTCTTCCTTGGGAGAATCTTCCGAAGTCATGGGATACACCGTTTTGGGTCATGCCTGATTTAAGGTAAGGCCTCAACCTGATTTAAGAATCTTCCGATTTCTTATGTGATTATTACCTTTTTTTTTTTTAATTTGGGAGAAAGGGGATTTTGCTCTTTGACTAGGAAATACATGCACCTATTCATAAGCCAAATGCTGGGGTGCTTGCATGTAATTTATTACTAAATAGTCATGTTTTGATTGACAGTTCCTTGTTCAGTAATCGAAAACCAGAAGGCTTCCAGATACTCAGTAAAGAAGTAAAACCAGAAGAAGAAGAAGAGGAAATAGAAACTGAAGAGAGGAAAGGCAAAGAGATCCTGAAGTTTTCACCAGACAACAGTGAAGCAGAAGTCAGAAACCTCTGTGACCTTCCATTAGAAATTATAGCATTGATTGCAAATAATCTCTACTTACTTGATTACATCAATTTCCGTCTAGTCTGCAAGACTTCTCTACTAGTAGCCCCTCATATTCAGTGGAGAGAAACTTCACCTAAAGTACTAAAGTCCCATCCTCTCTCTCCATGGCTGATGTTTGCTCAAGGCAATAGTAGGACTCTCCACAATTTCATCGATCCTAAGTTTGGTGGTAGGTATTTGATGAACATTCCCGAGTCTATAATAGATTTTGATATTCGTTATTCTAAAGAGGGATGGTTGCTAATGTCGTCAAGAGATCAAGGCGGCTCTATGTTCTTTTATCAGCCCTTTGCGAAGAAACTCATCCACGTTCCACCACCACTTGTTAATATGGACGAGTGCTACAGCTTTGGTTTCATCTCTTCGCCGACTTCACCATACTGTCTAATCGTGGGGATTTCATCGTTTTCAATCTTGTGCTTAATTTTTTTGCAAGATGAAGAATGGTATCAATTTACACGAAATGATTTTTCTATTTTTATTCCAAATCATAGCAGTCCGGTTTACTTCGAAGGAGCATTTTATTTTTTGGGAAAGCATGGTAACCTAGGGGTGTTTTCAGTTGAGGATATAGGTGATGTTTACCTGGTTCAGTGGGATGTTCTTCTAAAGCCCGAAAAACCTTGCAACTCTTCTGATCACAGCTACTTATTGGAATGCGATGGGAAACTTCATTCAGTATTTGTTGATAACTTGGGAGAAAGTGTTAGTGTTTTTGAGTTGGATAAAACCACCATGGCTTGGCGCAAAGTAAGTGACCTTGGAAATTACATGTTCTTTGTGAGTACTCCATCATCTTTTTCCATGGTGGCCAAGACCCCTGGAATGGAAAACAAAATTTATTTCCCCAAAATTAAGGGAAAGGAAATCGTTTACTATTGTCTTAGAACAGGCAAGTATCGGACTTTTGGAAGCAAACAAGCTGCAACCAATTTCTACAACACAACAGAGTACTTGCACTCCTGCTGGATCCAACAAAGATGGCTATAGTCTTCTGATTTACTCATGATATTTCTTCAACAGATGATCTTAATCTATGTTTCCTATGGCTTAAACTTGAGTTACTTGTCAGGATATGAAGTAATGTAATGTAATCACATAGTGTGCTAGTTTTTTCATGTATTAGGAATTTTTATATAATAAATTTTATCCCGTATTCTGTTTGCAATCAAAATTTGATGATTTTAATGAAGACACAACATGAAACAAATGCTAAGAATCATTCGTTAATCCAACATATTGCGATTTTTTGAGACGATAAAAGTTTTTCTTTTTCTACCTTATTATTACATTACATTAGACTAATTTTTCAGATTTGATTTTCTTAATTTCATCTGCCATATGCACGGTTGGTATAAGTACTGAATTTCACAGTCTAATTTATATCTCTGCCTTGAACCACCTCTAGATTACAAACACTAATCATACAGCCTCCATATGCCCTGTTTCCAGCAACATACACAAGCTGAAACCCATATATTCTAGCATTATGTTTTAATAATGTGAAGAAAGGACTCACATCCATTATTTTTCTGATTTAATTAATTTAAATCGAAGGACCCATAACAGGTTTTGGGCCATTGATTGCCTCAGGATGGCAACGAATTTATTGGAGACTATTCCCATGAAGAGAAAGAAAGAAGAAATGATATACCTATAGCTCTATCAATTTCATTTTGTGGGCTGATGTTTATCATACAACTGAGCCCCTATTCTCTAGCTGGATTGAACAGAGGTGGTTTTATTAGTGAAATTGTTCTATATATCCCACGATTCTCAATTTTGTGCCATTGATCTTTAACCCCTCTCCTATCCATACCAAGAAAAGAAAAGGAAAGATATTTTCTTTAATACTAGGGGGGAATGAGTATGACATGTTTGAAACCTCTTTAATTATTAGAATGTGCTCAAGAATTTCCTAATTTTTATCTTATTAATATCTTATATGTGTCAATGGAGAAAATATGTTGAAATTCAATTTTGAGTAATTAATTAAAAGAGATACATAAATTGTAATTCAAGAAAACAAATTTAACAGGCTTGTTAAGGTTTTTGAAACCAATTCGAATATGGAATAGGACTCAATCTATTAAGGGTCGTTGATGTTTCAAAGAATCATTAAAGCTAATTGTTTCGCAATCTGATTTATATCGTTTCTTGAACCAGCTCTAGATTCAATGAGTATGCAATGCTTGAAGCCTCTTTAATTATTAATTTTGAGCTCTTTCGGTGTTAAAGATGGTAGCAATGGTAGGGCAAAGATTTGGTAGAGACTTTCAAGCTCATGTTTACGATTCCCAAGGCACTTCTATTCCTTGGTTTCATGGCAATCATGGCTCATGTTTTATTCCTTGCCTGGCGGTGAAAGCCACCCTCTGTTCATGACACTGATGTCCACTGCTGTCTGGCTATGTGGTACTGCTGTATAAGCCAATGTTATTAATTTCCACCAGATGCTTTCTGGTTAGTCATGTGTAATTTTCAAGAAATTAATTAAAACAAAATACTCGAATTAGGGAAAAACTTTAACAGGTGTATTAAGGTTATTGAAACCGGTTCCAACATTGACTAAACGTACTAAAGTACTCGGCGTTTAAAAGAAAGATTTCCTTATTGTTATTGGATAGTTTTGTTCGTGCCCTCAGCCTAATTCATCAGGTTTTCCCGCCTCTTAAACTTCAAGCTAAAATTTCTGATCAGTGATCATGGAGGAGGGTAGGGTGATTAAGCGAAGTCGCTTACTGGAAACGTTAGGATCGTGTCCTTGGCTTGTTTTTCCTCACTGTGAAGATGGTTGTCATCGAACGTTCTGCAGCATGGCTCGCCCCTTTAAGACTTACGGTAAGAGCAGCCCCAAGTTGCGGATCAATGGAGTTTTGGGTTACTCTCATGGCTGGTTGATTATATCTGATGAAACCATCAAAAAGCCTACAGTCCGGCGTGAGTTTATCTCCCTTTGGAACCCAGCGTCGTCGGAGTATATCAGTCTGCCTCCATTGGATTTGAAGCCTGATCAGAGAATCATTACCGGCTCTTTGCTATCACCTCCAGGCAATCCAGGCAGCATGGTGTTAGTGTTCGAGAGGATTGTTAAATCTTTTATCTTCTGCAAAATTGGAGATAAAGAATGGACTCAGATACCTGCTAAGGAGATGGATATGCAGAGCCAGATCATAGATGAAGAACCTAGTACTCGTAATCGTTTACTCTCTTCTTCCCCTGTGAAGTATAAGGGTAAATTGTATGTTCCCATGAGTCGGCAGATAAAGGTTATTGACCAGGTTAAGCCTAAGCATATCATGTTCAGATCATTAAATTGTATGTTACCAAGTCGATTCTCGCATTCGAATTGCCTGGATTGGTACTTGGTAGAATCTTGTGGAGAACTTTGTGTTCTAGAAGTTACATGGGGAGGTGTAAATGCCAGTCAGGTCTTAGACATTGAGATTTCCAGGTTGGATTTTAGGACAATGGAATGGAGTCAGGTGAGAAGTGCAAAAGATCGAGGGTTTTTCTTTAGTAAAACCGCAGTCTATGCCATTTCCTGTCCCGTTAATGAGTCAGGGATTGAAGGGGGTTTCGTACATTTTACAGTGGGCACAGATAGATGCTTGTACTCCTTTAACATTGAAGATAAAAGCATCTCAGTTTCTCTTCCTTGGGTGCATCTCCCCAAGTCATGGTCTACACCCTTCTGGGTCATGCCTGATTCAAGGTAAAGACCTCAACATATATATCCTATGATATGATTTTACGATTTCTTTCGTGGTTATTACTAATTAGTCATGTTTTGATTGACAGTTTGTTGTTCCATAATCGAAAACCAGAAGGCAGCCAAATACTGAGTAAAGAAGTAAATCAAAAGGAAGACAGGGAAGACAAACAGATCCTGAAGTTTTCGCCAGACAAAAGTGAAGCAGAAGTAAGAAACCTCTGTGATCTTCCATTAGAAATTATAGCATTGATTGCAAATAATCTTTACTTAGTTGATTACATCAATTTCCGTCTAGTCTGCAAGACTTTTCGACTAGTAGCCCCTCGTGTTCAGTGGAGAGAAACTTCACATAAATTAAACTCCCATTCTCTCTCACCATGGTTGATGTTTGCTCAAGGTAATAGTAGGACTCTCCACAATTTCATCGATCCCAAGTTTGGTGATAGGTATTTGATGAACATTCCTGAGTCTATAATAGATTTCGACATCCGTTGTTCTAAAGAAGGATGGTTGCTGATGTCGTCGAGAGATGAGGGTGGCTCTATGTGCTTTTATCATCCTTTTACAAAGAAACTGATCTCAGTTCCACCACTAGTTGTTAATTTAGAACGATGTCACAGCTTTGGTTTTACCTCTTTGCCAACTTCACCACGCTGTCTAATCGTGGGGATTTCATCGTCTTCAATCTTTTACTTTAATTTTTCGGAGGATGAAGGATGGTTTCAATTTGAACGTGGTGATGTTCCGACTACTTTCATTCCAAATCATACTAATCCAGTTTTATTCGAAGGAGCCTTTTATTTCCTTGGACAGCAAGGAAATCTAGGAATTTCTTCATTCGACACTCTATATGATCATCACATGGTTGATTGGCATGTTCATGAAAAGCCCGGAAAACCTTGCAAGTCTTTCGATCAGAACTACTTATTGGAATGCGATGGAAAGCTTTGTTCAGTGTTTGTTGATAACTTGGGGGAAAGAGTTCAAGTTTTTGAGTTCGATTACCCTTCCATGGCTTGGCGCAAAGTAAGAGATCTAGGGAATTACATGTTCTTTGTGAGTCCTCCATCATCCTTTTCCATGGTGGCCAAGACCCCCGGTATGGAAAACAAAATTTACTTCCCCAAAATTAAGGGAGAAGAAATTGTTTACCATTGTCTTAGAACAGCCAAGTTTCGGACTTTTGGAAGCAAGCAATTTGCAGCCAATTTCTACAACACAACCGAGTACTCGTTCTCTGCCTGGATCCAACAAAGATGGCTGTAGTCTTCTGAATTATTTTCTGGTATTTCTTCAACATATGATCTTATCTATTTCTCTTAAGGTTTAAACTTGGGTTACTTGCTTTTTTTTTTCTTTATTGTTAATTTTTTATTGTAATTTTTATCTTGTTCGGTATTGTATTTACTATCAAAATTTAACGATTACAATACAAAATACAAATTTGACGATAATGTTAAACGAATTTTAGAATCCTTTGTTGATTGACAAATTACAAAATTTTACGTCAAGAAAAGTTTCTGTTTTCTACTAGCAACATCATTAATTCTTGTGTTACAATTAAAATTGGGACAAACAAAGGCTTTGTGATCTGCTTAATTCAAAAATGGTTCTTAATTTTTTGTTAATTAATTACAATTAATCATGCCTGTTCATCAAGGGTTAAGGCTAATTAAAATAGATTTAATTTAACAATTACAGATGAATATAATTCGAAATTTTTTACCTTAAGATATTTTTTTATATAAAAAAATATTAAAAATGTAAAAAAATTATCTTATAATAATATATCTAGTTCAATTATTGAATATTTTAATTTTTATTTATATTTTCTAGACCTATGGATGGGCCTGGGATAAGCCTGCCCAAGCCCAGCCCATCAGCAATTTAATTTTAGGTAAAAATAATAAAATATTATTAAAATTTTAAACCGCCGCCAAACCAAAAATAATAGCGCGGGAACATCTTTCATTTCTCTCTCCCTCCCTCTCTTTCTTTCTCTCAATGGCCAACTTCGAAGCTCCGTCTTTCTCTCTAGGGCTCGACCTCGACCCCGACACGGAGCCCCGGTCACCGACCGGGAATCACCCCGGACTCATCTTAGCCCCGGATTCTTCGGCGAGCTTCGATGCCACCGAAGACGGTGATGACGAGTTCGGGCCTGAACAGGAAGTCAAGGACTCGGATCCGGATACCCCACCGGAGCCTCCTCGGGTGTTAAAGCGGTTGCGTCGGGCCGGCGATAAATCTTCGGCGACGAAGAAAGAATCAGAGAAGCCGTTGGTTTGGAATGATGGGGATGATGAGATTGAAGAGTTCTGTTCTTCACAGGAAAAAAATGGTACCTTTTTTTCCTCCCTTTATTTGGCTGATCTTGGTGATCTATTCATTTATTAGAAGTGGGTTTTCCTTTTTCTCTCATGTTTGAAGCTAGATTTTCTGGGTTCAAATTTGTTTCAAATTTATTATGTAATCTATGTTGGGAAATTTGAGGTCAAAGAGAGCTTAAATTTGGAAGGGGAAGTGTAAATTTTTAGCTCCTGGGAATAAAAGGGATGTAATTGAAAACTCAAAGATAGAGGAAAAAGAAAGTTTCCTGAACAACTTATGAGAATCAAAAAGAAAGAATGAAACGTTTTGCTCAATTGGAATGGGATTTTAGTTATAGTAATTTTGGTGATATTCTGAGATTTTTTATGATGGATTGATTGTTAAAAGAAATTGGGTTCGGCTTTTCTAGAAATGAATTAGAGAGCGCAAGGATATGAAGTTCTTTTTTTGTCAGTTTAACAAAGTTTTGATCAACTTTTCCATGAAGTTGGCTGTGAAATGCATATGAAGTTGTATTTTACGCTTGAGGTGTTTATGTTGGCAATCTATGGATACGCATATTAGAATATGTGCGAAAGAGCATTTCAGTTGGAGTATTATTAGCTAAGTTGATCTAATTTTGATCACAATGTTAGCAACCTGAACTTGGGTCATCTGATAATGGTTAAGCTATGGCTTTAACTAGAATGGATATCTTAGACGTGTATATATGACTGCAGTCAGGTTATATTGAAGCATATATTCACTATTTGTTTTGGGTTAAAATCCTTTGTTTGTGAATCAATAGCTTGTGCACTTGTTCCCTGCTTTATACTCTGGATTGATGCTGACTTTATAAAGTATATCTTTATTAGCAGATGTGGATTCATCAACACAAAACCATTCTGTATGTGGCAGTTCCAAGATTTCATTGAAGGGACTTGGGGTTTTGACCACTCAATCATCAGGCCAGTGTAGTTCAAGGAAAAAGGAACAAGTTTCAGATGCCCCAGCTACTGCAAGTTTAGAGGCCAGACATGGTGGGTTGATATTTCCGAAGTTAACTATCAGTCCTCTTCGAAGATTCAAGTTACTTGACTCTGATTCTGATGGCTCTGAAGGTCCTTCTGACTGTGACGATACAAGCAAAGGAGCTTGTAAAATTGATCCACCGTCAAAGGAACAACAATCTACAATCAGTAATAAAAAGAGAAAGGCATCAGTTGTTACACCTCAAAATGAGGATTTATGGAAAGATTTCACTCCAATTAATACTTCTCATATTCCAACACCTGCTTTTGATGAGGTCTTTAAAGAATATTTTCAATCTGTCAAGGATACGAATGCAGCTCAGAAGCTTGAGAACCAAAAGTTTGAGGAACTCTTGAATTTGGATGACCCCCTGCCTCCGGCACATTGTTACTTTTTCCATGATGATCCAAGAATCCAGAAATTAGTCCGCAGTCGCTTACCCTTCTTCTCCCCATTGCACATGGTCAAGAACGGAGGAAATCAACAACATAATGTGTCGGTTATTGATTACATGTAAGTAACTTTAAAACCTATCCGTTTTTCTGTATTTTATACCCATTGCTTTATACTCCTGTATTCAACTTCATTCTGTTCATTCTGCACTTAAGTGCTTAATGTGGCTGCAGGAGTCAATTCAGCAATGGAGAATCTTCTAAACAGAGAGGATCTCAAAAAGGTGGTGGCAAGAAATGTTCAACGAGTAGAAGAAAAAAATCAAAAAATTCAAAGGCTGAAGAAACTGCTTCTGAAGGCTGGGTAGATCTGAAAAGCAGTGCAGCTATTCCAAAGAATGCTGGGAAGAGAAGGGTTCATGCTAGTGATCAACCTGCTGGTCACTGGTACACATCTCCAGAGGGAAGGAAGGTATGTTAAAAATGTTGCAGTTTGCATTTGCATTGCACTTTTTCTTGCACTTCGATGTCTAAACATAATTATGTAGCCCATGCACCTCTGAATCCAACCATTTGCATTTGAAGAGATGATGCCTTTGATTCTATTTAGCAAAATTACCGTAAATTTGTATTATGTCATGGTAAAAGTAGAACTTGGTTGTAGTAGTGTCAATCTTGCTGCAATATTTCATTTTGATAATGTCATTATTCTGCTGCAGGTTTATGTCTCAAGAAGTGGACAGGAATTATCGGGTCAAATGGCCTATAGGCATTATCGGAAGGTAACATACATAAACACAGTTTTACTTTTCTGAAACTTAAAGCCCCTCGCCTGCTCTTAGCTGACTCTGCCATTCATTTCCCTCTTCTCTTAGAAGCAATGCCATTGGCTAAGGCCTATTGAGACACTGATGATTTAAAGACGTTCCTCTTGAAGTTATGCTGGTATCTTATTTAAGTCAACTTTTTGTTGTTAACACAGGAGAGTGGAGCTGGCTTTAGGAAGTCCAAAAAGAAACGCAATGCCAAGAAGAAAAAATGATGGTCAATGCCTTCGTATGTGCCAATGTATTTCCCTTATGGTCTTTTTGTTTGTGCTGTAAATGTTGTAAAATGTTTCAATGATAGTGTTTACTTGCTTTCCTATTTGTCCATTCAATGAATAGGTGATTCAATTTTAAATTTAACTTTCCCCAAATTCAATATGAGCAGATCCCATTTTACACCAACTCTGAGCTAGTAGTTGGGGAATGTGTTTACAAGTCTTAAGCTGATGCAAAATCGCCTGCAAAAAGGGCATTTACGTGTTAATCTTGGAAAACTCCATGTCTATATTACGTATAAAGGGGTAACCCAAATTAAAAGATAAAACATCCAAAAAATGAATATGTGGTATGCTTAACATTCAAAGTTATCAGATGATAAGAGTTGAAGCATGTTTGCTTCTAGTACCTGTAAGATACAGTAATACACCTGTTTTCAGGAACTACTATCCTATCTATCATCTATGTAACAAGACCTTTGAATAATATGAGAGAAGATATGGTTCAAAAAAAATAGACCCTCTGATACTTGTATGTCCTTCCTCGTGTATCTAATGAAACCCGACTGTATTGGTAGGCTCTACTAAATTATAACAAACTTTTCTAATGAATTACTATGCCTCAAAAGCCAAATGTATATTAGCTGGTGTAAGCCCCCATACACTGAATTTGGGATGAGGTCTTGCATTGTCAAACTTGATGTGATCAGGGTGCTCTTCTAATTACTGTACGTGTGAATTGTAAACTTTTCCAAGGAGGTTTCCTATGCATTTAACCTATACTTGCTGGTCCGAGCCCTTGTTCTCCGAATCCGGATGAGAAGCCTTGGGTGTCATTATATGCTTACACTTCCTGAAACCAATTAAACAAGAATTAGTAGATGACATCTAAGATCCTCTAAAGTAAAATTGTTCCAACAAGTCAAACGTGAACAGCAAAAATTTGAATGAGAAGTGAAAATTAGAAGCACAAAATAAGTACATGTTTAGATCCTCAGTCCTGCTCTTGATCTCACTTGACCATAAAGGTGGGTCAATGTTTTTAGGTAAAGAGTCTTGTTGTTGAGTTTTCTCTCTCAGCCATTCCTCTGCCTTATTGCACTCATTTATGATCTAAAAAACAAAAAGCCACAATCAGTTTGAACATGAGTAATGAGTAAATAGTGTATTTATAATGTGTAATCACAAATTATCAAACCAATTCTCTATCCTCATTTGGCAGAGATTTTGTAGACATTCTATAAGCCACAATTGAATTCAGCAGTTCGCTTGAAGCCTGTGCTCTTGCTTCTTCATCTTTGTATCGGCTCTCAACCGGATCCACCAACTATCAGAAACAAAATAGGCAGTGAGACAAGAAGAAGAGAGCAACAGAGGTAAACTTTTTTAACATAATAAATAAGAACCTTCTGAAGATCCTCTAATTTGGAAGTGTAGGCGCCTTCCATTTCATCCTCCCCATCCTCATAAAGCCACTCCTCTGTCTCCTGTAGGCTCCTGGAAATGCCCTCTTTCTCCTTGTCAGATGCAAAACTCCGATAGGTGTTGAAAAGCTTCGCATAGATATAATTAGATGTCAGCATATTGAGATAAATAGACAGAAATATAACACGTAGGTTTCAGATGTAGAGTTAAACCTTATTCCGCATTTCATAGACATAAGACTCCAAGGCGTTCTTTTTCTCTTTGGTTTGTTCCATGGTCCTGTCATGTTGAGCCAACTTAAGTTCTTTATCTTGAGCTTCTATGAGCTCAGCCTTGGTCATTGCACCATAGATGTTCTCACAAATTGGTATCTCAAGCCTCCTGGTTGCTTTATCATTGGTTTTACCATCAGCCTACATAAAAAAGATACAAATGCAAATGAACTTTGCTCTACAAGGCTTTCTCATCCATTAAGATGAGAGAGAGAATTATATCTCTGCAACGATAGGAAAAAAATATATTCATGCTCATGCTAGCAATGCATCCAAACTTTTTGGAAGAAAAATAAAACACTTTCCTGTGGCCAAATTGCGTAGTGCAGTCTTCAGACCAAGAAAGACCAGAAAGATAGCATATTAAGACTATGATTTAAAGATGATATAAACTTACTGAAGCATGTGATGGTTTGGACTGCACAGAGGTACTATCTTCACTGCCATTTGCTACATGCTGGGCCTCCTTTGTGCTCATTTCTGAATGTGTATCCTTCCTTGTAATTGAATCATCAATGTGCTCTTCTATCAACTGGAGGCAAAGTCTCTAAGAAATGAAATATCAATAAGATGGTAGAAGAAAATGTGAAATCCTACTTACCATAGCAGACTCAACAGTGACAATGCCATGAAGGTTTAATTGAACTTTGACTTTAACCCTTGCCCTTTCAATATGGGAGCTTTGAAAAGGGCCAATCTGCAAAACCAAACCATCATCACCCTATAAGCCACTATGTTTCTGTCAACAAGTTATATGCATTTTTTTTTTTTGAAAAATAGAAATTTTATTAATTTCAAAAGCTTACATGTCATAAAAAATCTTGAATCTTATAGATAAAAGACTTTTAGTGACATAAGAAGTCAAGCAACAAGTTATATGCATTTAAGGTACACATACCGTGAAGCAACTTATTTTAGAGGATACGTCAGAAGGCAGTTCATTTGGATTAACATAAAACACTTCCAAATGGAACAAACTACTTCGCTGTAATTGTAGTACTTTAACACTTGGAATTGGCTGGCCTCTTGGAAACAACACACCATCTGACCCCTGGGAAATTGGGCTTTCATTTGAAGAGCATCCTATGGAGAATGGAATACAATCTTGAACCTACGGAAAAATAAAAAGGAGATTGCCTTTACTATATTAAAGAATACATAAAATAAGCAAAAAAAGGTTCCTCATATGGGAGAGAACACGCAGTGCTTAACCTTGGATCTCTGTTATATTATGGAGAATGAGTAATAATGGGGAAAATGTGTATGCAAAAGTTGCAGTAAACTTTTGGGCTGCATATTATAAGCATATATATAAAAATGCTGAAGCTATAACCATATATGTAAACATGATGAAGTTAGTAATAAAATGTGAACAGAAGAAACAACCACGTTTGAGAGCAAACATTAGAAGTAATGCAGAGGATTATACTTTTGACCCAGTCACAAACCTCATAATCTCTAACCCGGAAAACTGGACTGAGCATTGCACATTGGAGAGCACATCCGCGTGCCACACACTCACTTGCATTTATTGTCCGACCAGGTTCTCTCCTAAATAGAGAAGCTAACTGTCTTGTTATAGCTGGTATCCTGGACCCTGATCCAACAAGCTCAACAGCATGGATTTTCTCCACAGTCAACCCTGCATCAGCTAAAGCTTTAATACAAGGAATGTTAATCCTCTCTAACAACTGGGAAGCCAACTTCTCAAATTCCTCCCTCCTAATGAAACCTTTGACATCCTTTTCATCCATCAAACACTCAATATTTAGAGGTGCCTCTGCATTTGCACTCAAAACCTTCTTCAGTTTCTCACATGCTGCCCTTAACCTGATACAAGCCCTCACATTAGAGTACACATCTATATTATACTGCTCCTTGAAATGTGCTGCAAAATGACTAAACAAAATCTCATCAAAATTCCTTCCCCCCAAGCTGCAATCAAAAGCATGTGATAGTATCCTCATATGTCCAGCCTCAAATGACACAATGGAGACCTGGGTATCATAATGACCAATATCAACAAATGCAACATATGTTGGGCCAGCATTGGATAAATCCGTTTTATAAATCCCATAACCAAGTGCAGTTGCAGTGCAGTCATGCATCAATCTCAGAGGCTTCAACCCTGCAATTGCAGCAGCATCCAGGTAGACACGTCTTTGCAAGTCAGTGAAGTAAGATGGAATCCCAATAACACAATCCAAAACAGAAACTCCCAAATTTGTCTCTGTTATATATTTCAGATGTGCAAAGAGCATTGCCATAATCTGCACTGGTGTAAATCTATGTGTCTCACCTAAATACTTCAAGAGAATCAAAATGCCACCATCCTGACCCTCTGAAGTTTCAAAGGGTAACAATCTTAACTCTTTCTGAACATCAGGTTCCTTGAACTTCCTACCAATCAACCTTTTCACTTGAGATACCGTGGTTTGCGGGTGCATCATAGCAGACGCAGCACCAGCAGAGCCGAGAAACCTCTGCTTCTCTCCGAAGCATACCACTGCTGGAGTTTCACGTTTAGATTCATCATTCAGCAACACATCAACGCCCCTTTGCTTTACAGCAGCAATAACACAGTTCTCATTTCCAATATCAAAACCTACAACACTCATTTCAACTCACCAAAAACAAGACCTTTATCCAAAACTCACCAAGGAAAAGAACTTGATTGAATCAAACTCTACAGCTAAATTTCATTAAATTTCTTAAAGAGTTCCTCCTTAAACCTCAAAGCATCACCACCGAACGCTACAAAGATAGAAATCACATTAAACCATTAGCAATTTGCTTAATTTCTAAATAAAAGTAACTAATAAAACAAAACAAAACAAATTTGTCTTTCCAATGATTGAATTACAACAGAAACAAAAAAGGCACCAAATTTGAAGCTTTTTAGAAAAAAATTTTGCCACAAAACAACTATAACCCAAGACCCAATTCGCCATTTTGCTTCTATTTCATGAAAAACCGAATAAAATCCATATATTAACAAAATTAAAAAGAAAAATCCAACCCCAACAAATTTCAGAAAAGAACAAAAAAAATGTTTTAGTTTTAACGGAACCATACTTTACCTGATGGAGGAACAATCTTCTGATGAGAATAAGAAGAAAGTGAAACTGAAACCCAGAGAAATGGAGTGCAGGGCTCTCTTAGTTTAAGGCAAATAGCTAGCTTTAGGATGAGAGTTCCTGACAACGCAAGAAATGATAAATGAGGTGGATGATGAAAGGCAGCTAAGGTTCTGATGGGGAGGATAAACAAAACCACCAAGGATGCTGTAGTGGATCTGCGTGGTGAGCTCGGGAACCGAAGGAGAAGGAGCTTTGTTAGGCCAAGTGGGCATATGGGATCGGCACCGTAGTGGCAGAGAGCTGCGCGGTCAATGGAATTTTGGTTCTCAGGTTTCTGTTTCTATTAATTTTATTTTACTTTATTCATTTACCATTATGTTACCTTTATTTACCCATTTTATTTACCAATATTTACCATAGAGATTAATAAAATTATCCCTGGGAACAGTGTCCTATTGAGGTTAGAAACATCATATGTTCTACTCGTTTGAATATGAAGTACTACCATTTGGCTTTTGTTGCTTAGAGGTTTATAGAGAACTATGGCCGTGGATGGGTACCATAGAGAGGTTTCTCACTACACTGAAATCACCAACAAGCGATTCGATGTAACCAAAAAAATACTGGGGAGAGCTTGAAGAGTTGTCCCTTCGGATCCAATTGCAAGAACCTGACTAAATTACACATCTTTGCCTCACCTTTATCATCAACAGCAAGTCGTTTACACTTCATTCTAGATGAGAACAATGCCTCGATTATAGCAGAACATCTGCTGCAGCTCAGGGTATTCAACATAGACGGAACAAAGTTGTACAAATTTGGAGCTCAGACTCTCTTGTCCGAAAGCAAAAATCTGACAGAACTTGAGACTTTGCCGTGGAGTCGTTGATCCACCAATTTCTTTCCTAATCATAACCCCAAAAACGAAATTATTGCAAAAGATTATGACAACGGAAATTAGAAGTGACAAGGTGAAGAACTGTACGAAGACAGGGTTCACAAGTTCATCAGAAGATAGATCACGTTGTACTGCAAAAGAGTTGGTAAATCAATTATGCACAGGGTACGTAGTAGAAATTGTGATGCCACATAGTCTGTCAATGATATGGTGATTCAATTCTAAATTTAAGATAACGCAAGATTGCTGCAAATAAGGCATTTACCTGTTAATTTTGGAAAACTCCATGTCTATGTCATGTATAAAGGGAATAACCCAAATTAAAAGATAAAATATCCAAAAAAGGAAACTGTGGTAAGCTTAACATTCAAAGTTATCAGATGATAAGAAAATAGATCATCTGTCTTAGGGAATATCCCATCGATCATCTGTCTTCAGGTAGCTGAAGCTGTAAAAGAAAATAGAATTAGAAAACAAAAAATACCCCCATGATACTTGTATGTCCTTGTGTAAATCTAACGAAAAGCCTTACTGTATTGGTATACTCTACCAAGTTACAACAAACTTTTCTAATGAATTACTATTCCTCAAAAGCCAAACGTAAATCAACTGGTCCAAGCCCCCATACACTGAATTTGGGATGAGGTCTTGCAGGGTCAAACTTAATTGTGATCAGTGTGCTTTTCGAATTACTGTGAGTGTGAACTGTAAACTTTTCCAAGGAGGTTTCCTACGCATTTAACCTATACTTCCTGGTCCCATCCCTTGTTCTCTGAATCCGGATGAGAAGCGTTGTGTGCAATGTGCTTATATTTCCTGAAGCAGATTAAAAAAAAAATTAGTAGATGATATCTAATATCCTTTGAAGTAAAATTGTTCCAACAAGTCAAAGGTGAACAGAAAAAATTTGAAGGAGAAGTGAAAATTAGAAGCACAAAATAAGTACATGTTTAGATCCTCAGTCCTGCTCTTGATCGCACTTGACCATAATAGTGGGTCAATGTTCTTAGGTAAAGAGTCTTGTTGTTGAGTTTTCTCTCTCAGCCATTCCTCTGCCTTATTGCACTCCTTTATGATCTGAAAAACAAAAAGCAACTATCAGTTTGAACATGAGTAATGAGTAACTATTGCATTTATAATGTGTAATCACAAATTATCAAACCAATTCTCTATCCTCATTTGGCAGAGCTTTTGTAGACATTCTATAATCCACAATGCACTTCAACAGATCGCTTGAAGCCTGTGCTCTTGCTTCTTCATCTTTGTATCGGCTCTCAACTGGATCCACCAACTATTAAGAAACAAAATAGGCAGTGGGATAAGAAGAAGAGAGCAACAAAGGTAAACTTTAGGATTAACATAATAAATAACAACCTTCTTAAGATCCTCTAATTTGGAAGTGTAAGCGCCTTCCGTTTCATCCTCCCCATCCTCATAAAGCCACTCCTCTGTCTCCTGTAGGCTCTTGGAAATCCCCTCTTTCTCCTCGTCAGATGCAAAACTTCGATAGGAGTTGAAAAGCTTCACATAGATATAATTACAGGTCAGCATATTGAGAAAAATTAGACAGAAATATGACACTTATGTTTCAGATGTGGAGTTAAACCTTATTCCGCATTTCATAGACATAAGACTCCAAGGCATTCTTTCTCTCTTTGGTTTGTTCCATGGTCCTGTCATGTTGAGCCAACTTTAGTTCTTTATCTTGAGCTTCTATGAGCTCAGCCTTGGTCATTGCACCATATATGTTCTCACAAATTGGTATCTCAAGCCTCCTGGTTGCTTTATCATTTGGTCTACCATCAGCCTACATAAAAAAGAATATAAACGCAAATGAACTTTGCTCTACAAGGCTTTCTCCTCTATCAAGATGAGAGAGAGAATTTGCAAGGGTAGAAACAAAATATACTCCTGCTCGTGCTAGCAGTGTATCCAAACTTTTTGGAAGAAAAATAAAACACTTTCCTGCAGCCAAATTGCATAGCGCAGTCTTCAGACCAAGAAAAACCAGAAAGATGGCACATTAAGACTGATTTAAAGATGATACAAACTTACTGAAGCATGTGATGGTTTGGACCACACAGTGGTACTATCTTCACTGCTGTTTGTCACATGCTGAGCCTCCTTTGTGCTCATTTCTGAATGTGTATCCTCCCTTGTAATTGAATCATCTACATGCTCTTCTATCAACTGGAGGCAAAATCTCTCAGAAATGAAATATCAATAAGATGGCAGAAGAAAATGTGAAATCTTACTTACAATAGCTGACTCAACAGTGACGATGCCATGAAGGTTTAATTGAACTTTGACTTTAACCCTTGCCCTTTCAATATGGGAGCTTTGAAAAGGGCCAATCTGCAAAACCCAACGATCATCAACCTATAAGCCACTCTGTTTCCTTCAAACAAGCAACATCCATTTAAGGTAGGCATACCGTGAAGCAACATATTTTAGAGGATACGCCAGAAGGCAGTTCATTTGGATTAACATAGAATGCTTCCAAATGGAACAAACTACTTCGCTGTAATTGTAGAACTTTAACACTTGGAATTGGCTGGCCTCTTGGAAACAACACACCATCTGACCCCTGGGAAATTGGGCTTTCATTTGAGGAGAATCCTATGGAGAATGGAATACAATCTTGAACCTATGGAAAAATAAAAAGGAAATTGCCTTCACAATATTAAAGGATGCATAAAATAAGCAAAAAATAGTTCCTCATTTGGGAGAGAACATGCAATGGTTAACCCTTGATCTCTGTTATATCATGGAGAATGAGCAATAGCGGGGAAAATGTGTATGCAAGAGTTGCAGTAAAATTTTGGGCTTCAAATTATAACCATATATGTAAACATGATAAAGTTAGTAATAAACTGTGAACAGAAGAAACAACCACGTTTGAGAGCAAACATTAGAAGTAATGCAGAGGATTATACTTTTGACCCAGTTACAAACCTCATAATCTCTAACCCGGAAAACTGGACTAAGCATTGCACATTGGAGAGCACATCCACGTGCCACACACTCACTTGCATTTATTGTCCGACCGGGTTCTCTCCTAAATAGAGAAGCTAACTGTCTTGTTATAGCTGGTATCCTGGACCCTGATCCAACAAGCTCAACAGCATGGATTTTCTCCACAGTCAACCCTGCATCAGCTAAAGCTTTAATACAAGGAATGTTAATCCTCTCTAACAACTGGGAAGCCAACTTCTCAAATTCCTCCCTCCTAATGAAACCTTTGACATCCTTTTCATCCATCAAACACTCAATATTTAGAGGTGCCTCTGCATTTGCACTCAAAACCTTCTTCAGTTTCTCACATGCTGCCCTTAACCTGATACAAGCCCTCACATTAGAGTACACATCTATATTATACTGCTCCTTGAAATGTGCTGCAAAATGACTAAACAAAATCTCATCAAAATTCCTTCCCCCCAAGCTGCAATCAAAAGCATGTGATAGTATCCTCATGTGTCCAGCCTCAAATGACACAATGGAGACCTGGGTATCACAATGACCAATATCAACAAATGCAACATATGTTGGGCCTGCATTGGATAAATCCGTTTTATAAATCCCATAGCCAAGTGCAGTTGCAGTGCAGTCATGCATCAATCTCAGAGGCTTCAACCCTGCAATTGCAGCAGCATCCAGGTAGGCACGTCTTTGCAAGTCAGTGAAGTAAGATGGAATCCCAATAACACAATCTAAAACAGAAACTCCCAAATTTGCCTCGGCTATATACTTCAGATGTGCAAAGAGCATTGCCATAATCTGCAACGGCGTAAATCTATGTGTCTCACCTAAATACTTCAATTGAATCAAAATGCCACCATCCTGACCCTCTGAAGTTTCAAATGGTAACAATCTTAACTCATTCTGAACATCAGGATCCTTGAATTTCCTACCAATCAACCTTTTCACTTGAGATACCATAGTTTTTGGGTGCATCATAGCAGAAGCAGCACCGGCAGAGCCTAGGAACCTCTGCTTCTCTCCGAAGCATACCACTGCCGGAGTTTCACGTTTGGATTCGTCATTCAGCAACACATCAACGCCCCTTTGCTTTACAGCAGATATAACACAGTTCTCATTCCCAATATCAAAACCTACAACACTCATTTCAACTCACCGAAAAACGAGATCTTTATCCAAAACTCACCAAAGAAAAGAACTTGATTGAATCAAACTCTACAGCTAAATTTCATTAAATTTCTTAAGGAGTTCCTCCTTAAACCTCAAAGCATCACCACTGAAAGCTACAAAGCTGGAAATCACATTAGACCATTAGCAATTTGCTTAATTTCTAAATACAAGTAACTAATAAAACAAAATGAAATTTGTCTTTCCAATGATTGAATTACAACAGAAACTAAAAAGGCACCAAATTTGAAGCTTTTTTGAAACTTTTTTTGCCACAAAACAACTATAACCCAAAACCCAATTCGTCATTTTGTTTCTATTTGATCAAAAACCGAATAAAATCCATATCCTTAACAAAATTAAAAAGAAAAATCCAAAGCCAACAAATTTCGGAAAAGAACAAAAGAGGTTTTAGCTTTAAGTGAAAGGGAACCATAATTTACCTGGTGCAGGAACAACCTTTTGATGAGGATAAGAAGAAAGTGAAATTGAAACCCGAGGAAATTGAGAGAGGAAATGCGGGTACCGTTTTAAGCTTTAATGTTTGCACGTTGTCTGGAACGAGTGATAAACTAGTGGTAAATGATGCAAAATGTTCATTTTTAAGGGGCTTCTTTGAAATTATTAATTTTTTTGTTAAGAGTTGTTCAAGTGTTGACAAAATATTCAAATAAACTTTTAAACTATTTAAAAAATTTTTAAATTTTTTTTATTTTTTAATACTTTCGATTAAGTTTTTGTATTTTTATTTTAGGTTTAATAAATTTTTATAACTAATAATTTTATAATTTTTAATAATCAAAATACTATTTATCATTTTATATTTATATGATATTGACATAACGTCAACGTAGAAAATAAAAAAGGTTACATGGTCATGTTATAATGATAATATAGTATATCAAATCATCATTAATTATAATATATCAACATGTCATATCATTATTAATTATAATATATATTAATATGTCATGTTAATATTACACAACATATAATGACAATGGACGTTTTGATTAAGTCAATAATTAATTATAAAAACTTATTTAATGTAAAACAAAAATATAAATATTTATTTAATTTAAAATAAAAATATAAGAATTTAATTGAGTGTAATAAAAATATAAAAATTTTATTTAAATTTTCATGAATAAATTAAGTACTTTTTTAGATAATTTATCTTAATTTTTTTAAAATATGTTAAATAAGTAAACAAGTTGCAATTTTTTTTTATCAATGGTTGAAATAAAAACCTTTAAATTTAATGACTATTATTCAACAGCCTTAACTATCCAATCTCACTTGGATTTTTGTTTCAAATGTGCTTATTTTCTTATAGAACCATAAATATATTTTCACAATAAGAAAATTATCGAAAAAAATGAATAAGCATAAGAATTCAAAAAAAAAAGAGTAAGTATAACTCATAATTTAAAAAAAAAAAAAGATGTCCATTTTTTTATTCAATATTTAATTTTTAATGTTAGATTTTGCTGTCAAGGGCCCAATTAGTATTAATGACTTAATTTAGAGGGATTCAAAATAAAAATTCAAGAACTTAATTGAATGTAACAAAAGTATAAGATTTATTTGAATATTTAATCATATAATTATGGTTAAATTATATAATTAGTCTCTGTATTTTATAAAAAAAATGTGATTTTAATTCTTATACAATAATTTGAGTAAATTAGGTCCTTGTATTTTTTTAGTTTATTAATTTCAATTTTTAACTTTAACACCATTAAATTTTATCATTAAATTAATGACTTGGCATTTTGACCAAATTGACATGCAATTTTTTGTTGGCATGGCTGCGATTGTATATGACATGGCATGATAATGTTGATGTTGTGCTCGTTGACATGGCAAAAAAAGTTGATGTGGTAGCTGCTAATGTGGCAAAAATGCTAATAGGTGGAATCCTTAAATTTTAACCGAAGACATCCTAACTCTAAATTAGCGTAGATTATCCAAAAATTAAAAGTGTAAGAATGTATTCCTGCGTTGTCTGCATTGCGTCCAATGGTGTTTCGATCAATGGTACTAACTAGAGATCCTGAGCCATCTTCCCTAACTCTGAAGATACCAGGTTGTTGCTGAAATCCAAAACGATTCCAAGTGATAATGGTAGAATCCGTTCCGCAGGATTTGTGTTGTTTGAAGATTTCCTACAGGTCGGGGAATATCATCTCCAAATCTTAGGACACTAGGTCGCACCAATGCATCAGTAAAAGGGACTAGGCAGTATGAGAACCGACGAGTACTAATGCCTTTACTAGCTAACTGGTTTGCTAGTGAATTTGGTGCCGAGCTTAATCCTAGAATTCCTGAAATCTCCCCATTGGAAAAATATAAGTTTTGGTTATCTTTGGAGCATCCGAAAACCATATCATGAATGACTCTAGCGTGGACATTATCAACAGGAAATTGGAATGATTCGAAAGATGCAACACCTTTTGTCGTAGGTGGATTTGGACGAGAATCAACACGATGCCGAATGATGTAGACACGTTCGTTATTATGCATTTGTAGCGTTTGTTATCACCTTGACAAAGCGGGTGAGTGCAAGGAAGCTTGTGATAGCTGGTGGAGGCTTGAGAGTCATACATGGGAAGCCGCTGTCTGAAGCATTTTTTGCAAGGCCTACACTGCGTCCGAATTAGACCACTTCCGGTATCCATCAGCAACTTCACCAGATGGAGTCGGCTTCCGATTTTAAGCTCTACCACATATAAATGATTATCAGGAACGCGACCTATTGGTACACGGACGGTATCAAGATCTGCTGTTGCATTGGGACTCAAAACAGAATCCAAACATTGAGCTCTAAATTCTGACAATTGTAACAATCTTTTGATTCTTTCAACTTTAGTGAGGTTTCCAGGGTACAGGGAATCCCTTCGGATGAGCTTCGTGGATAGACCAGTTGGTTTGGAAGTTGCAAAGAGACTTGGTAAAACGCTATGAGGCAGAGAAAAAGCATAGCCTTGAAAAAAAATGGGATTGCAGCCATTTTAGAGGTTAAGAATGAGATTGTTAAACCGCTGGCTAATCAGAAGATGGAAATTGGAGTATGGGTGAAACTCCAAGAGGTACCGGCTCAGCTATGGCATTTGAATACCTTCAGGGCCATGGCAGAGTATTGGGGTGATTTCGTGGGGGTGGATAAGAGCACCTATACTAGAGAAAGGTTTGATAGAGATTACATGATGGTGAGAGTGTTGAGCAGAGCATCAATTCCAAATAAACTCCTTATTGAGGCAGAAGGGAAACTACTTTGTATCCTTGTTCCCATCCAAGGCACAGAGAGGAGTTGTGATCTTGAGTGCTACTCCAAAGGGAAAGAAATTGTCCAAGTTGTGCAGGAGCGAAATCAGGGGACGATCGGGCACGACAGAGGCCACGGCAAAGAGAGAGAAAGTCCAATTGATAAGATGGGAGAGAAGAGCAAGTCAATGTCGTGCCTAGGGATTCTGACACAGGGGTCTGAAAAGCTTGGTGTGGCAGCAAATTTCAAATTAAAGCAGATACAAAGAGGTTGAACAGTGGGTTCAAGAGTAAAGGTAGGCAGACTGCAGCTGTCAAGGAAGGATGACAGCTGCTTACAGGGATGGCCCAAGAAGATACTGCAATCAGGGGGTACATGTCAAGGCAGGAGCAAATTGGGCTTTTTTAACTCCAAGTCCAAAGATGAGAATTGAGAAGAGAAACGACCCAAAAATTTGGTCTAGAATTAAAAATGGGCTTCGAAATTTTGACTCTAAGAAAGCACGCAGAGAAAATTTGGGAATTAAGTAGGAAGTTGGGATTGGCCTCTCAAGAAGAGGTCATCTGCAGGCTTGTGGAATAGGAGGTAGCTCATGCAAGTGAGGAGCGTTTACCTGAACAGAATCTTCAGGGGGTTCTTCGTGGCTCTGGCGAGCTTGTGGAATTGATTAATAAATTTTACTAAATTTATTAATACATTTTGAATTGATTAATTACTAATACATAATTATTCATAATTAGGTAAATTATGAAATTAATTCCCTAAACCCATCAATTAATTTAAATAAATAAATAAAACATTTTGTTATATTACTAATTTAATTAATTATTTAAATACTTATAACACATTACATACTTCAATTAACTAAAATTTTTAATTAACTCATTTAACACCTTAATTTATTTAAATTTTTTTAAAATTAAATAATATTACTGATTTAATTAAATGCTTAATTACTAAAACAATTTTCCATTTGATTAGTTTAATTGTCTCAAATACAAAGTCCAGCACCTAATTAATTTAGATTACTAAAACATTTTTGCATTTGCTTAATTCCATTTAATTTCTCAAAATTAATTTTCAAATGTTCTTATTTCCCTACAAAACCATACATATACCTTCACAGTAAGAAAACCACCAATAAAAAAAAATAAGCATAAAAATTCAAACAAAAAAAAAAGAGTAAGCATAACTCATAATTTAAACAAATGATGTCATTCTTTTTTTTTCAATATTTCATCTTTAATGTTGGATTTTGCTGTTATGGACACAATTGGTATCAATAGCTTAATTGAGAAGAACTTAATTATCCCAAACTAAAATTTAGGAATTTAATTGAACATAATATAAAAAAAATATAAAATTTATTTAGATATTTAACCATATAATTATTAGTGAAAACATGTTGTATTGAAGTTAGAACTGCAAATCCTACTCAGCGTAGAACTAGACTTATATTTCCAGTATATCTAAAGCAAAGGTTGCGCAGCTTACGTGCTGAAGCCCACTTTTTATATTTTTAATTCTTCTTCTTCATACCAACATGAGTGCTTCGAAAGCTCAATATCAGCCATTCTGAAATTTAAACTTGTGGTACTCAATATTCAATCTGAAAGTTGTGGAAAGTGAAACTTCATGTTCTATGACTAATTACCCTTTTTTTTTCTTTTTCTGGTTCTTGCTTCCATATTGGATGTTGTTTGCTAACAAGAGTAGTGATGTTCCTACTTGAAGAGACAACAACTTTGATACAATGGCTAAAACCAGGATGGGAAGAAAGAAACAGAAATCGGAGACTACTTATAAGAAGAAGATGGTACAAGTTCAGCCCAAGTGGGGAGGCTTGGACGACAACCATTTGCAACAAATATTTCGATTCCTGTCTGTTAAAGATTTGATACATTCAACTACCTTGGTTTGCCATCACTGGAAGTTAGCATGTTGGGAGTTTTTGTTTTGGAAGGACCATGAGACACTTGATATAAGCTCATTGAGGTCCCTAATTGGCCGCTATGTTGTAAATGATTATCCTGACTACACCTTTACATTCCCTCCTTAGCAATAATATTTCTCTGGATCTTTCAAAATAACAACTCATTGTCATGAACAGCCTCTGCTTCAAGGACTCAATTATGTGATGAAATGGGATACAAAGGAAGGCTGCTGCCCTGTACGTATTAGAAACATCATATTTTCTACTCGTATGAACATGAAGTACTACCATAGGCTTTTGTTGCTGAGAGATATACCCGTATTTCATTCCTTTTTATATATAGTAATGCATTGATATGTATCGAACTATGTTCCTTTTTTTTTTTTCTGATACGACTTTATTATCTTTTACTGAATTTGATTAGGTCACCAAAGCTTAGAAAGCTGGAGCTACCAGAAGCATGTGATATCACTATAGATCGTGTTTCAAGGATCATCCACAAAAACTGGGTTGAGCTTGAAGAGTTGTCCCTTGGACCACTTGCACATGATTGTTCGGATCGTTTCTTTCAAAGAATATCCAATTGCAAGAACCTGACTAAATTACACATCTTTGCCTCACCTTTATCATCAACAGCAAGTCGTTTACACTTCATTCTAGATGAGAACAACGCTTCGATTATAGCAGAACATCTGCTGCAACTCAGGGTACTCAACATAGACGGAACAAAGCTGCACAAATTTGGAGTTGAGACTCTCTTGTCCGAATGCAAAAATCTGGCAGAACTTAACTTGAGACTTTGTCGAGGAGTCGTTGATCCACCAATCTCTTTCTTAATCATAACCCCAACAATGAAATTGCTGCAGAAAATTATGACAGTGGAGATCAAAAGTGACAGGATGAAGAACTGTACCAAGACATGGTTCACTTATTCATCAGCAGATAGATCACTTTATACTGCAGAAGAGTTGGTAAATCAACTATGGACAGGGGATGTAGAAGAAATTGAGATGGCATATAGTCTGTCAATTGGTACATAAATAAAAAATTGGTAACATTTAATTTGTTATTCAACATTCCATTCTAATTAAGAATATGAAAGCTTAACATAAAACATAAATGATGTTGTCTCCTCTGATCTTGTTGTACGTGATGATCATTTCTTTAGTATTGTTATCGACTAAACACAACTACGATATTGACATTTATTTTCATGTTCATTAAAGTGTGTTTGGAATAAACCATAAAAAACGTTGTAAAAACCTAAATAATCATTATAAATACAAATCAGTGCATCTGGTGGTTTTTATGACTATGTTCTTCTTATTTATGACTGTAAATACGGCTGTGTTGTTTGCCGAAAGCAAACCTTGTGAAAAACATCGAAGCTTCGGAGCACTCATTGGCCTGAACTCTTGCTTATCTCTGGATGCATCTCCACCAATGCCTTCACATTCAAATGAAATAGATTTGGAGCCGCCTGCAAGTCCAGAAAACAAAGAGAGGTAACCAACTAGAGGGGAATCTGATGAAAACCAACTTGAGACACCTTTGGTCTCTTCAGGACAAGAAGACAGGCATCTGCAAGAGGCACTAGGTTAGAATTGCAGCGGAGGCTATAGTTTCCATTTCATCTTCGGCGATTCATGCTTGTTTAGAAAGTACCAGCTGTGAACCTTTTAAAGCTTCCTGGAATAATTCCCTCTATTGGTTTGCAAGGGTGGCTTCTTCAGTAGTGGCCGACCCAGGAAGTGAATATGGAGATAACATAGGCGTTAAGGATCATGGTGATCATGAAGAGTATCTATCTGATGGGATTGATTACTTTGAGACCATGACATTGAACCTAACAGAGATAACACTAGAAGAGTCTTGGTGTAAGAGCAATGGCCAAAAAGAGGAAGAATTGATGGCTATTCTCCACAAAAGCAGCTTAGCCATTACCCTCTCCCCCGTGATATTAGCCATTCCAATGCTGATGAAATAGTCTAAAAATTTCATTAGACAGAAATGTCCCCGATTATTAGAAATAATTTCAACTCTATTCGACTATATAAACTTTCTTCAGTTCATTTCTCTCGTCTCTTCCACATCCGCCTTTCCCTCTCTCTCAACTTTCTGTTGCTACTGCTGCCACCTTTCTCGCTCCGCCCTTCGCTGCCCTGGTGTGAAATATTTTTCCGATTATCACTTTGATCTCTTTTCTTGTATTGGGATTATTTATTTGGCATTTCACAAATTATTTTTCTGGTTTGTTTTTCTAGGGTTTTGGTAGCAAAGTTCCTCATTTTTGTAGTTGGGTTTCTTGGTTCAGGTATTTGTTTCTTAATTCCTCCATATATGGGGTTTGCTTCTTTTGTTCTGTTATAAAACTCGATACTTATTTACAAGTATGCTCTGTCCTTTCTGAATCTCAAATTAATGTTGTGTTCCATGTTTGCTGTGTTATAAAACAAAGCCTTGAATCTTTTAATAGAAAATAATCATGAAAATAACTGATTAAAACCCCTTAATTGTACCTTGTAGCTTCCTTAAATTTGATGCGAAGAAATATACATCTTCTGAGATTTGGAAAGAACTAATTAGCAATTTTCAACAAGTGTTTCTAAAGGTACAAAGATCAGGTGTAGTTGTTTGCTCTCTGAAGTATGACATGAAAATAAGTAAAAAAGTTATAACTATAGAATTTCTGGGTGCTGGCTTGGCATCAAAAGCAAAACAAGATGAGCCCCAACACATGTTTAATTTCTCCTTGAAACCTTCCAGAAGAGATGCTCTCCCAGACCTCCCATTATCCTGTCGCCATGGTGTCATGGTCTCAAGGATAAATGCATAGGAATTCATTGGATCTATTATATTGAGCCAACTTAAAATTAAAATTTCTTAATGGTTAATAATTTTTACTCGAGAATATAAATGTAAATGATTAATTTTCATAAAAAATTATGTTCTTTCTTTTAATTAGTATTTTTATTTTTTTTTTGTTGAATCAATGGTTGAAATAAAAACCTCTAAATTTAATGGCTGTTATTCAATAGCCATTACTGTAAAATTTATTGACCTTATTGTAAAATTCACCCACTTCCTGATACTATCTAATCTAACTTTGATTGTATTTCAAATGTGCTTATTTCCCTACAAAACCATACATATACTTTCACGCAAATTGTATCAATAGTTTAATTGAGAAGGACTTATTTATCTCAAAGTAAAAATTTAAAAATTTAATTGAATATAAAAAAAATATAAAACTTATTTAGATATTTAGTCATATAATTATTACTGGAAACGTGTCCTATTGAAGTTAGAATTGCAAATCCTGCTCAGCTTAGAACTAGACCTATATTACCAGTATATATAAAGCAACCAGCAGCTTACATGCTGAAGCCCACTTCCTCTATTTTTCTTCTTCTTACAAACAAGAGTGCCTTGCAAGCTCAGTATTCAATCTGAAAGTTGTGGTAAGTGAAACTTCATGTTCTATGACGAATTACTTTTGGGTTTTGTATTGTCGATCTGATTAATTATAAAGTTTAATCTAATTAGGGCATGACTTAAATTGCTAAGTACTGCATTAATATTATCATGAGTATATTCATAGCTTTGGGAGAATAAGACAACAAGTAGTAACATCTTTTCTTTTAAGGGGAGAGACAGAAAAAAATTACAACTTTTACTAACCATACTCGACATTATCTAGCTAAATTTTAGAATCTTTTTGTTTTTTAAAGATGGTTTATTATTTGAACCAATAGCTAGAATACCATAACAAGACTTAAACCAGAGTGGTAGAAGACTTCTATTGGCGTAAGAAGACTAGCTTTGGTGAGAAAGTAGCCCAATACAATTACAAAAGAGAGATGGCTGCTCACCAAAGCTTTTGGCAGCTCCAATCTTAACTGTTTAGAATCTTAACTGTTTCTTTCTTCCATATTGGATGTTGTTTGCTAACAAGAATAATGATGTTGCTACTTGAAGAGACAAAAACTTTGATACAATGGCTGAAACCAGGATGGGAAGTAAAAGACAGAAATCGGAGACTACTTATAATGAGGAGATGGTACAAGTTCAGCCCAACTGGGGAGGCATGGACGACAACCTTTTGCAACACATATTTCGGTTCCTGCCTACGAAAGATTTGATACATTCAGTTACCTTAGTTTGCCATAACTGGAAGTTAGCATGTTGGGAGTTTTTGTTTTGGAAGGATCATGAGACACTTGACATAAGCTCATTGAGGACCCTACTTGGGCCCCGTAAGGTAAATGATTATCCTGACTACATCTTTACATTCCCTCCTTAGCAATAATATTTCTATGGATCTTTCAAAATAATTAATCATTATCATGAACAGCCTCTGCTTAAAGGACTCAAGTATGTGATGAAATTGGATACAAAGGAAGGCTGCTGCCCAGTTCGTATTAGAAACATCATATTTTCTACTCCTTTGGATATGAAGTTCTACCATTTGGCTTTTGTTGCTAAGAGGTATACCCTTTTTTCATCCCTTTTTATATATAGTAATGCATTCGTATGTATCTTCCGTCCGGTGAGGTGCAATAGGAAGGGTTTCTCACTGCATCGAATACCCAATTGACAATTCGATGCAACAGGAACCTTTCCCCTCATATCGCCCTATCAATTGATTTTAAGTTAAATGCATGCATGCTAATTTAACACAAATTAAACTGAGATAATTGATTTGTATTGATTTTAATGTGATTTACAATTTTTTTCTGATAGACTATGTTATCTTTTGCTGAACTTGATTAGGTCACCAAAGCTTAGAAAGCTGGTGCTACCAGGAGCATGCGATATCACTATGGATCTTATTTCAACGATCATTAAAAAAAACTGGGGAGAGCTTGAAGAGTTGTCCCTTGGACCACTTGCACATGACTGTTCGGATCGTTTCTTTCAAAGAATATCCAATTGCAAGAACCTGACTAAATTACACATCTTTGGCTCACCTTTATCATCAACAGCAAGTCGTTCACACTTCATTCTAGATGAGAACAACGCTTCGATTATAGCAGAACATCTGCTGCAGCTCAGGGTATTCAACATAGACGGAACAAAGCTGCACAAATTTGGAGTTGAGACTCTCTTGTCCGAATGCAAAAATCTGGCAGAACTTAACTTAAGACATTGTCGTGGAGTCGTTGATCCACCAATTTCTTTCTTAATCCTAACTCCAAAAATGAAATTACTGCAGAAAATTTTGACAGTGAAGATCAGAAGTGGCACCGTGAAGAACTGTACAAAGGCATGGTTCACTTGTTCATCAGCAGATAGCTCACTTTGTACGGCAGAAGAGTTGGTAAATCAATTATGGACAGGGGATGTAGTAGAAATTGTTCGTTTTAAACTTCAAATTTTTACAAAATTAAATTTGTTTTGAGAATATAAGTGTAAATAATTAATTTTCACCTAAAGTATATTTATTTTATTTCAATTGACTTTTTATGGCAATTTTTACTCATTTATGCTAATATTTTAAAAATAATTATTTTAATTTTAAGATTTTTTAAGTTCAGTTAAAATCTTTAAAATGATCAATCTCTATTATAATTATTTTTATGTTTATTATTATTTATTTATAAATTAAATTTTTTAATGGTTAATATTTTTGTTTGAGAATATAAATGCAAACATTAAGCCCTTAGCAATTTGCTTAATTTCTAAACACCAGTAGCTAATAAAACAAAAGAAAATTTTCTTTCCAATGATTGAATTACGACAGAAACAAAAAAGGCACCAAATTTGAAGCTTTTTTGAAAATTTTTTTGCCACGAAACAGCTATAATCCAAAACCCAATTCGCCATTTTGTTTCTATTTCATCAAAAACCGAATAAAATCCATATAATTAACAAAATTAAAAAGAAAAATCCAAACCCAACAAATTTCAGAGAAGAACAAAAGAGGTTTTAGCTTTAAGTGAAAGGGAACCATAATTTACCTGATGCAGGAACAATCTTTTGATGAGAATAAGAAGAAAGTGAAATTGAAACCCAAGGAAATTGAGAAAGGAAATTTGATGTTTATTTTTTTAGGGTTTTTCTTGAAATTATTATCTTTTAGGGTTAACGATGTTAAATTCTACTTATCATTTTATATTTATATGATATTAACATGATGTTGATATGAAAGGTAAAACATGTCATAATATAGCACGTAAAGTTATAATTAATTATGATATATTAACATATAACAATACTATCATCAATTATGATATGTTAACATGTTACGTCAGCGTCATATGGCATAGAATCAATATGAGCATTTTAACTAATCAACCATTAGTTATAAAAGTTTGTTTGATACAAAATTAAAGTAAAAGTGTTTATTTTACTCAAAATAAAAATATAAAAACTCAATTAAACACAATAAAAGTATAAGAACTTATTTGAATTTTTATGAATAGTTTAGGGATTTTTTAAATATATTTTGCCTTAAGGTTTTTTCTTAATCTGTTAGATAAGTAAATAGGTTGTAATTTTTTTTGTTGATCAATGGTTTAAATGAAAGCTTCTACATCTAATGACTATTATTCAATGGTCTACTATCTTTAAACAAAAAGATCATACACTATTTAATAAATCAAATGCTCAAATGGTTCATATGTGTTTGTTTTCGTACAAAACCATACATATACTTTCACATGAAGAAAACCACCAATAAAAACGAAGAAGCATAAGAATTAAAAAAAAAAAATTAAGCATAACTCATAATTTAAACAAAAGATGCCTATTTTTTTATCCTAACATTTGATCTTTAATGTTGGCTTTTGCTGTCATGGGTGCAATTGGTATCAATGGCTTAATTGAGAAGGATTAATTTGATCTAAAATAAAAATTCAGAAATTTAATTCAGCAAAATAAAAGTATTAGAGTTTATTTAGATATTTAAGTCACATAACTATTACTGAAAACATGTCCTATTGAAGTTAGATATATCACAATTGTGCTTTACATTGTGATTTTACTTTAGGATTCATATAAATTCAATCTGTTGAAGTATATTATTACTTGATCAGAAAATCTATTTACTTGATCTTCAAATCAATTCATATTTTCTTAAAAAATAAAATTCAAGTTTTTTCTTTTATCCAAAAATAAAAACATCCATGATCATTTTCTTCTTGTCCTACTCTAATAAACAACAGATATGAACAACCCCAATTCCCCAGTACCCTAAAGAGCAGTGCATTTCCTGGTATTACCGAGGACCTTGAAAAATCTGTGCTACTGATGGTCTGCTGAAGAACCCCACTGCCCCAGAAAAACTCCAATCAATGCAGATTGCAATGTGGAGAGGCTGCTGATTTGAAGCGAAGTTGCCTACTCCTTGTTCAGGTTACGAATGACATATGGAAGAATGCCTCCATGGTTAAGGTACTCCAATTCCACCTGCAGAAAAATTTTCGTGTAAGGCAAAACATTTGTTTATATACATCAAAGCCAGTGCTTAAGGTTTCGAATGCTTGGCAGAACCTTCCTCCTTTCTTCTTCCTCTATCACGCTTGAGTCTTTGACTTACCTTTGGGCAGTGCATGTGAAGGATTTGCCGGTGTCAGTTGTGATGGTAACATGTTGGCCAGGTCTTATCTCACGGATTTTACTTGGAAGGTCAATTGTATAGCGTTCATGACCTGTTAATCCTAGAAAACATGCATCCTCACCAGGCTTGAAACAATGTGGAATGATCCGCATGCCAACCGGATTACTGCGATGGATTCTCTCGAAGCTCTTAGCAATCGCAGCTTTGACTCCCTGGACAGAGCAGAAAAACCATTGGGGATGAATGGGTGAATAAGAGAAGATGGGTAGAAACATAAAACATGATACTTGGATGTCAACAAACAATAAGCATGTGTCTGTACCAGTAACGTTGAGCCCTTTGCAGCTATAATAGTAGTGCCCTGCCCAGCAGCCATGTACCTCTGCAAGTTTATGATATTTCTAAATTTGGTAAATATGGTCTAAGCTGAAATAATGTATTTCTAAATACCAATATTAACACTCGCCATTGCTACATCATATACATTAAGCTCATCTCCTGTTGGAATGTGAATTGTCTTTGGACCAAATTCTCCCTTCAAGATCTTGTTAACTATGCGGATATTGGCAAATGCACCACTTGCCATCACTTCATCATTGCCTCGACGACTACCATAAGAATTGAAGTCCCTCCGGTCCACTCCACGCTGAAGAAGATACTTAGCAGCGGGGCTATCCCTGTAAATACTACCGGCTGGGGAATATGATCAGTAGTAATACTGTCATCAAAGTTGAGCAAGCAATAGGCATCTTTCACTTCATGCGGGCCTGGTAGTTCTACAGGCATGTTTTTGAAGTATGGAGGCCCATGAATATATGTCTAGTTTGGATCCCACGTGTGGAGAGCGGAGGCAGAGACAGCAAGCTGATTCCACATAGGATTGCCCTTTCTGATAGCTACATAGGCGCTCTTGAACATATCAGGCATCACGCTTGAGTGAGCCAACTGTCAGGGCATGGAGGTACACATTATTTTGGCTTACAATGTTAAGAACAATATTTGTCCGTTTTCTGAAATAGTTTCTCCAAGCATATCATATTTTACCTCTGCAATCTCTTCATTGCTAGGCCATATATCCCTGAAATACACGCTCTTACCATCTTTTCCTGTTCCTATAGGCTCTTTCTCAAAGTCAATATCATCCTGAAATTATGACAGCAAGGAGTAAATGATTCAGCACCAGATTGCAAAGTTCCCAAATATGTTGGCAAATACAACAATCAGGTACCCTCTTAAACTATAACTCTTCCAACTTGAAACTCAAAAATCTGGGTTCATGCTGCATTTGGTGTCTTGCAAAAGCCGAAAGGCCAAGCAGTAACACAATTTGCTCCTAATTTTTGGAACTGAGTTGCATGAATATTGAATTGTATCAACTGGATTATCCAAGTTTTTGAAGCATTTCCACCCTTGAAGTATATTAATAAAACTAGTTTATGCTGCACTTATATTCTTATCAAGACCACCAGAAAAACATGGATAAGGCGAGTAATGGTTGTATACACATACCGTGCCAGCAAGGGCATAGGCAACAACTAATGGAGGTGAAGCTAGATAGTTATCTCTTGTCAGTGGATGAACTCGACTTTCAAAAGTGTGATTCCCAGAATGAACAGCGGCAGCAACAATATCTATAACAGTAATCAAGATAGTAATGAGTGAAGTTGAATGACAGTGAAGTGTAGCAAGTGAAAATTGGTGAAAGCAGATAATTGCAGAAAAGCCAGAAAGAACCGATGGGAAAAACATAGGTCAGGATGGTGAACCAAAGAGTTACACATGCAACAAGCTTGATTTGAAACAAGTTTAAGAATTAGCCTATTGTCTAAACTGAAAGCATCAGCAATTCAGAATATAACTTGCTGCAAATTTAACTAAAGCCAAAGCAGAAAAAGCTTTGAAGTATTATTGACCCCAAACTGACAAGAAAAGCTTTAATCCGAAGCTCTCCTGGCAATTCCTAAGCAATGAATGCAGCAACTATTAAGTAATGAAGAAACGGTTTTCCTTGTGTCTTGATGGTTAGGATTCATGTAACATTCTGACCAAGAGATCAAGGGTTCAAAGGCTATGAGAAAGGGTTTAAAAGGTTTAGGGTTTTTTTAAAAAAAAGTAATGACGAAATTGTTTTCCCTGTAGCACAATTTTTTTACCATTTTCTGAAATTGCAGGAGCAGCTAATTCATCAATTCCTCCAGAATTTCCTATACAAGTTGTAGAACCAAAGCCAACAATATTATAGGCCTGCTGGTTCAGGTCTTTCTGCAACCACTGCAGACACCAAAACAAGAATCAAATATAACTATTTCATAGATATTTTCTTGTCTTCTTAAGAGGGAAGAGAGGCAACATCGATAACTAACTCGACATACCCCTGGAGCAAATATTTTGTCACAACTCCAGAATCAGGAGGAAAACTGGTTTTAACCCATGGCTTAACCTGAGATAGATAATAAGTTAACACTAGAATAAACACACAGTACATACAGTACAGAGTAACACATTTAAGAAGCTAACACTAACCTCCAAAACAAGCTCGCAGGCCTTCTTAGCAACAAGTCCAGCCCCAAGCATGACACTAGGATTTGATGCGTTTGTACAACTTGTAATAGCTACAATGACAACACTAACATGCTTAACCATGCAAGAATATAAAAAGAAGAAAGAAAATAACGCAAGAATATAAAAAAATATAAAGAGAAGGAAAGAAAACAACAAAGAAAAGAATGCAAGAATATGAAACAAATATAAAAAGAAAGAAAAACTCTTCAAGAATCTGTCAATTGGGGTTGCTTCTCCTCCTCCTATCCCACCATCTATTCCAAATCCCAATGAGGCCGTCTCCAGCGTAACGACCTCTTAAACGTCTTTCGTCCACAGGGATATCTTCATCATCACTTATTTGCTCTACATTACCACTTCTTCTTCTTCTCCTTTGTCCCCATGGTCTAAGAACCAAAGGGACATGAGTTCTTTGTTTCTTATAGGTCCAACTAAGCGTTGCTGGTTTTCCTTCCTTATTTACCAGCATGCCCGCTATCAATCTCTCTGAAGAAACTGGAGGCGCTAAGTCCATGTAAATAAAATTCAAATGAGTTCTTGACCTCTTCATGGCTTTTGGATAAAAAAGAAAGGTAGAACAAGAAAATGAAAACTAGCTTTCTTTAGGGTTATTAATAGGACTTGGTTTGAGTATGGTTATTGTACTTCATAAATAGAGGATAAAATTTTTGGGTTTATATAGAAATACACGATTATGCCAAAATAAGTTGGTTCCCTTAGCGAAAGAAATGTTCACAATTCTTGCTACACAAATCAAAGTAAATTTCAGCACTTAAATCCGTTGGATAAGTTGACTTTTTTATTTCCTTGTGTCTAAAATAAGTTAGATCGAAATTTTTGGTATTTTGATACTCTCTAGATGGAAATGAACAATGCTTGTATACTTTGTGCTGAGCAGCCATTATATCAATCCATAATCTTCTGTCCATGCAATAATAACCTCTGTGCTTGCTTCCCCAAGAAAACTGTCCTTTTCAATCTTGAGATTGTGATATCTGTCGGCAATGAAAGGGTTTACAATCCAATGAACAACCCATCTTTGAAGAGGAAAACAAAGCTTCTTTGTTCAAGTCAAAAAAAAAAATTTAACATAAATTGACTAAAAATTTTATAACAATATAGCACAAGTGCATGAAATACAAGTGTTTTTCACCAAACTTTTCCAAAGTTAATTTGATTCTAGATTCCCACCATATATACTCCTAAATTAAAATTCACAAAAGAAAATTTTGCAAAAATTGGAACCTAAAAGGCTTTATTTATAAATCATACAAAAATTAAAGCACAAGAATAAAAAAATTAATGCTACATGATTGAGAAGATCAAAGAAAATACTCTTTTTTATGCAATAATTTTTTAAGACATAATATCTAAAAAAGTCCTTAAACTATACAAAAAAATTTAAATAAATCTTGATTCTTTTATTTTCTTTAATTAAGTCTTTATACTTTTATTCTGAGTCAAATAAACCTTTATACTTTTATACGTTCAATCAAATTTTTGAACTTTTATTTTTGATCAAATAAACTTTTACAATTATTTTTTTAAAGTTAATAGGTTTTTTCAATTAATGGTTGATTAATTGTTATTAGTGAAAACGTTACTTGTTAGCTTTTACTTGCATGATGCGACATGGTATTGACGTAAAGGGTAAAAAAAGTCACATGATCATGTGATCATATCACATTAACATATTATGTTGTCATTAATTATAACATGTCACATTAGTACCATGTAGCATAAAATGATTAATAATATTTTAATTAACAACGGTTAATCAGTTAATTATTAATTATGAAGATTTATGTAGTTTTAAAATAATAATATAAAAATTTAATTGAATACAATTAAAAAATAAAATTTTATTTAATTTTAGATAATGTACTTATTGAAAAGATAACATTGCAGTTTTTTGGAAGTCAACCCTAAAATCCCTCCCTCCTAATAAAACCTTTAACAGCTTTTTATATAATCCAACACTCTAACTGAAAACCTTTAACAGTCTTTTCTATCATCAAACATGAGAATCTTTTTTACCATCAAATACTTAGATGTTTAGAGTGCTTTTTGATGTTTCAAATTATAATAATCTTAACTCATTCTCAACATCATGTGCTTTAAAACACTTAGATAAGTATAAAATGATAAGCAACATTTTAAATGAAAATTAATTAATTATTAATTATATGAGTTTATTTGACGTAAAATAAAATTATAAAAACTTGATTGAATATAATAAAAAAATAAAAATTCATTTAAACTGTTTAAAATAATTTAAATTTTTTTTAATATTATGTTTGTTTTTAATTAGGTTTTGATGCAATAAATTAAAAGAGAATGTAGAGAACATTTCATTTTCATCATGTTAGGCCTTACTTTTACTTATATTCAAAATTTACGTCATAAATGCACTTTCCATGGATTAAAACTCACATCCCAATTGGAATTTGCTTGCACCCACTTTAAACACCCACCAATCTTGTCTTTGGGCTTAAAGGAACATAGAAAAAGAAAAACCCAAAATTGAAAAATTGCCAAATGTAACACAAACATCAGAAGACAACTATCTTTTCAGACATTTAAAGGGTCCCTTCTAATTTCGAAGGTTGGCAACGCAAACAAAATCTCCAATGCTTCGGATTTGTTTTGTTTGGTTTTTGTCTTTGTCTTTGCCTTTGACTTGTTTTGTTTTTTTCTTTTCTTCCTTTATATACTCATTCATTTCCATGTTTTTCCAAAGCTTCTTCTATTTTGCACAAATGCAAAACACTTGTCAACTCTTCTTGAACTTTCTTTCACACTCCACAGCTTTAAGGTAAAAATCTGTGTTGGGTACTTGTTGAAAACACAAACAAACGGACAACTGTTACTGGGTGTTTTTTTTTTTTTGTTTTTGGTTTTGGTTGGTTACCAAGAAAAATACAGGAGGAAGTATATGGTTTATATAATAAACTCTATCCTACTTATCCAAATATATGTGGACTTGGCTTTGTAAAGGGTACTGTTCTTTCGTCGTTTTTGTTTGTTTTTCTTGGAAACTGACGCCACAAGGAAAAAAACTTGAGGTCGTGGTTTAAATTTGAATCCTTGTTTTCTTCTGTTTTCTTTGTATTTAATTCCAGACACAAGAGTTATTGGCTTTTGATGAATGGTTTTGGTTTTGGTTTTTCAGTCTTCTCCCATATTGGCCCTTTCTTGGTAGGAGTTGATAGCTTTGATTTATACTAGGATTTTAGCTTGAGGTTTTTCTCTGTTTGGTGACTGAGAAACTTACCGGAAAGAGAAGGAATTTGATAATTTGAAGTCTTTGCATTTGTTCCTTATTTTGTTTTCAGTGAAACAGAAAAACTGTAATCTTTTCTTTTTTCAGTTTTCTTGTAGTCAGGTGTTGATACGAGGCGTTAATTTGCAGTTTCTCAGAAACTGAAGAAGTTTCTTACATAATCAAATGATTTCCTATTGAAAAAGTTCTGTTTTGGCTGCGTTCAGGGGTAATCTCCATTTGAGTTTGATTGAAAACTTTCCTTGACTTTGACCATTGATTAATGGAGAGTTCTGGAAGTGGTTCTTTCTTGAGGAACAGAAGATTAGGGAGCTTCCTCGATACAAATTCTGATCCAAATGTGAGAGAAACTCAGAAAGTTTTGAGCAAAGGAGGAGCAAGACAGAGGCCTAAGACTGATGATGCTTTTGTTGATGATGACGGATGGATTTGTTCATTGATATCTTGTGTAAGGATTGTTGCATGTTTCCTGACAATGATGGTCACAACATTCATTTGGGCATTGATCATGCTCTTGCTCCTTCCTTGGCCTTCCCAGCGAATCAGGCAAGGAAATATTTATGGCCATGTGACTGGTAGATTGCTGGTAATGTTTGATTCCTTGTTTCATTTTAATATGGTCATGGCATTGGTTTTTTTTACTTTTTGGTGATATGATAAGGTGGAAATGGTAATTATTGCTTCAGTAAAAGGAAAGTTCAGGAAAAGGGAAGAGAGAGGGAAATCTTATCATTTCAGGTGCTTGAGACATTTGAAGAAAGGCAGCCAAGTGGCTGAAGTAGATGTTGTTGATAATGATTTTTGTTTTCTTGGGATTTAAATGATAAAAACAAAGCAACAGGTTTTGTTATGAGTGACCTGGTAAAACAATCAAACAGTGCATCATTCAGGTCATTTCTTACCCTTTGAATGTATTTCTTTAGGCTGTTCCTTTTGACATTCATTTATTTGAGGAAGATGGTCTTGATCTGTGAGATGATGAGTTTCCTGATTACAGAAATAGGTTATTGATTGTCCCCAAATTTCTGTATTTATTCCTTTGCCTAGAACTGAGAGTTCACCACTTGTCATTTGAATTTATGAGAAAGCTCATCTAGAAAGTGTGCAATAAATTGGTGTATCTTTAGATGCCGAAGACATGAATGTTCTTTCTTGTCAGTTGTGTGGACAAGTCTGAGCATGTACTCTAGCAAATCTTGATATGTGGCCTCAACCAGTTATAAGATCTTGGTATATAGTTCCTAGCTGAGTCATCCTATTGGAATTTGTTGGTGTGGGTCCTTTATTCCTTTCTTTTCTTTTTTGTTTCTGTTTGGGGGGGTGGGGATGGCATTGGGACTTGAAGGATGGAGGCTGGGGAATAGGACAGGTGGGACACATGGGATAGCATTTGCAAAACTAAATCAGGTTGTGAACTTCTATAATCAACTTGTCTCAGGAAAAAACTGCAGTGTGCCCTCCTTGTTCAATTCTGTTTAAATTGAGGAAACAAATGATATCCTGTAGTGACTCTGTACGTAACACCCTACTTGCCCACTGGCTCCCTGATGAATTAAAATCTACTTGAACTGATTGCATTATTGAATGACAAATAGTTTTAATCTCTAGACATTAGGAAAGATGTATAAATTAATAATCTCTATGTTTACAAGTCCCTAATTGAGCTTTAATGAAATCAAAGTGGTACATGATTAATATCTTTGAGGACATAGCAAGAGATGAACATTAGTTTGGACAGCTTAGCAGCTTCATACAAGTTTTGACTGCCTCTATATTGCTGGATTTTACTGTTTACAGAGAAAGATGTAATTAGAAATACGATACACTTTGATGCTTAAAGAGAACTCAAATCTTTAAGCAAGATGCACAGTCTTATTATGTTTTTGTAAATTTACATCAAGGTTATTCTAGAAAATGTTATATATACATTACTATTGAATTATTTCTACTATTCGAAAATTTCTAATATTGATTACCATATGCAATAATTGATTGCAGATGTGGATCTTAGGAAATCCTATAAAGATTGAAGGAACAGAGTTCTCCAATGAGAGAGCCATTTATATCTGCAATCATGCATCTCCCATAGACATTTTCCTCATTATGTGGTTGACTCCAACAGGGACTGTTGGCATTGCAAAGAAAGAGGTGCAGTCTCTCTTTCTTCCCTTTTTCCTTGTTGTGACTCATTAGTGTTTAAGCTTAGGAGATTCAGTTGCACATATGAAATGTTTGTTTTATGCAGATCATTTGGTATCCCCTATTTGGACAACTATATGTTCTAGCGAATCATCTCCGCATTGATCGATCTAACCCTAGTACAGCCATTCAGTCCATGAAAGAGGTAACCTTCCCAACCCCATATCATCTATTATGCATTTGTTAACATTACTAACTTATGTTTATCTCTTGCTCAGGCAGTTCAGGCTGTGATAAAACACAACCTATCTTTGATTATTTTTCCTGAGGGCACAAGGTCAAAAAATGGACGATTGCTCCCCTTTAAAAAGGTAACATTCAAACCATATTTGCTTATAATCTTCTTCAAGTTTATGATGAAGAAGCATTTAGTTGGAGGTAGATCTTGGTTTTGTAGGTTATCATGAATGTGATGTGGTCATCCCATTGCTTATTCCCTGTACTTCTTAGCAAAGCAATCTTCAGTATTTCCTTTCCTTGTCTACATTGCAGGGCTTTGTTCATTTGGCCTTGCAGTCACACATTCCAATAGTTCCAATAGTCTTGACAGGTACTCATCTAGCATGGAGGAAAGGTAGCTTGCATGTTCGACCGGCTCCTATATCTGTAAAATATCTCCCTCCGATAAGTACCGATAGTTGGAAAGATGACAAGATTGATGACTACATAAAAATGGTGCATGACATATATGTCGAAAACCTCCCTGAGCCTCAAAAGCCTATTGTATCAGAAGACACCACTAACAGTTCAAGATCATAAAATATGTTAGGATGCCTCTCTTTTTATTTTTTTGTTAAGTTTCGAGTCCGATTTACACCCATGTAAAAGCAACAATAAGCCTAATTGAATCTTTACTTTTGCCTTAGAAAAGCATTCTTGATCTCATTGTATCATATTGCTAATTCTCTAGCACTTCTCTCATCAAGTTCAATGCGCAATAGCATATTGATTTTTTGGGTGTATGAGTTGTTTATTCTATCATTGCCTCACATTGAGAACCATATCTCTACTTAAGTTCGAGTTTTTTAAGGTAGGATTTGGAAGTTTTAGGCCTGTACATGGGAGTGATTCATGGCAGGTTTACAGTAGAAGCAACTATTAAGAATGTGCATAGCAGTAGAGTCCAAGCACAGTTTCCTTTACCTTCACTTCTTCAACTTCTGATAATTTAAGATAGTCTTTGCATAAATTCTTCTTCATCTGCCTGACCTAGATAACCCGGTCACCGGATACAATTCCAGCACACACGTTCTGACTTCATTCCAACAGGAATTTACTTGCTATGCAAGTCCAAGTTTTCTTTGACAAACCCCAGGGAATATGTTATTCATGAAACAGATAAGACAGTCTGCAGAAGCTTGTTGTTGGAATAGAAAATGAGGAGCATTGTTCCAGGTAATTGAATGCGAGACAATGACTTTGTATTAATCAAATAAGACTTTAAGACAAAGGAATTGTTAGTTCAAGCTACATGCATAACCCAGATTTTGTTTCTTCCCACTTGTTTTTTCAAGCTGTGATTAAGCATATAATCATTAAATTAATCATAGTCAAAGACAAGACAAAGAGGTTAGAAACAGTTCACAGTGTGTCATCTGATATTAGGTTCACCACATGACAGATCAAAGCCAGAGAAGATATGAACCATCAAATTTATTGCCATCTTCATCCACATCATTAATGTATATGAATTTCATAGTATTTTCTTTCTTTTCAAGAAAAACAAATAAAGATAAAGATGTCAATAAGTAAGGTATTATTATTTTTTAATATTATAATCTGAATTTTAGAGTACCTAACTTATATGAATACTTAATTAAATGTTTAAATTATTATCCAAACCCGTGAATGGATAACAATTTTATTACTCAAATCTTATTCAAACTCAATTATGAAATATCTTAATCTTATTTATTCAGATTATACAATGTAATTAATATCCTTAAAAAAGATTGGAGACTGTTGAACAATTCTTCCCATTAAAAGAAACAAAGTTGACTTGGTTTGGTCACCAAGTCATTAAAGCAAGTGGAGCTATAATTCTTTTTTAACTTTACCACATTAAATATGTGTCACATCCCCACTAAGCAAAAGGAAAAATGGAAGTTGGAAAGAAAGCTGTACTTTCATACTTTCATAAATAAAGGCACGCAGGATACGAAGGCAGATGCAGTGCTTGTGCCTTCCTCCTCTTTTTGGTAATTAAAGAAAATAAGAAAAATAAATAGAAAAGGAAAACCAATAATAGGAGTAAATAATATCAATTTTTGAAGATAAAATATTTATACTCTATTTAGTTATATAATTAAATGATATATCCGTTTGTAATTAGTTAATTTTAATTATTAATGTGATATATTAGTATAGTAAATTGATAATTAGAATAAACATTTGACTGGTTTGATTGAATCAATTTTAAATTTTTAAAAATTAAATTAATTAAAATTTTTAATAAATCGATATAATAAAAAAAAGAAACCAAACCCGATTTTCTTAATTATAAGTCTTGGACAATGAAAATCGATTCTCTCAATCGATTTATATTCTTTTTTAGCAAAAAAGAAAAAAATTAAAGGAGAACGAAATTATTTAATTTATCTTTTACTAAACTTTGCGAAAATAGCTCTGCAGAGGGACCCCCGACAAACCACGTGTCAATCCCTAAAACTCTTGCTAAAGTTTCTTGGAGCTCGCATTTGTTTAGTTATATAATTTATTTTGAACCTGCATTTTGTTTGGTTCTTGCAGATTCTTAAACTCTTGTTAAAGTTTGTTCCACGCTTCCTTTACTGATTCTACTAAATATAGTCTCAAACATAGTTGCATAAATGAAGGATAAAGTTTTATATCGCTTTGCTATCTCTTCAGAGTACTGTTGAATTTGAGTAATTATTGTATTATCTCAACGCAGGCTGCTCTTCCTCATATTCTATGGCATTTCAGAGGTTATATCCTTTGAGATAGGCCCCCATCTTGATAGCCCAGATTGAGTAATTTTTACCATCAAAGATGGGTGGAGATAATAAAGATTAGTATTGTAATTGTAATATTTTTGTAATAGCAGTAGTTAGGTACTTTAGTGTCTTTTATGTAAATATTATAACATTTGGCACTAGCATATAAATACCATATTATTGTAAATATTTATATAGATGATGAAATAGAATAACTTTTAAGCTCCTTTTCCCAAATACTTTTAAGCCACCGTACTCTGTCAGGAGGTGGGTGAGGTACTGTAGGAGTTACTTGTTGCTGAAAAGTTGAGAAATTTAAAGGATGGTGGCTTGACTTAAGATGTATGGTGAGTTTACTAGTATTTCAGGTCCAACTGAGATCTTGCTCTCGCAAGGACTCTGATACCATGTTTATAATATCAAGCAAGAACATTAGCCTCTGTTAAAGGTCAAAAGAACAGAGGCAAGTAAGGAACTTAATGAAATTTTTATATATTCTGCTATGTCTACGTACACGAAAATGACAGCTTATATATGACCAACAAGAACACTTGTATGAACTTAATTACCAAATGTATATAGATAAACATCAACATACATACAGACTTATACGGACACCAGACACTAAGTAGCTTGCTATAAGCTGATTTAGTTTACATCAAAATAGGACAAGTGTTACAAGCCGTGCAGGTGTTACTCTTAACATTTCCAAGCTTCTTCTATTTTACACATGTACAAAACACTTGTCAACCCGTCTTGAACTTTCTTTCACATTTCACAGCTTTAAGGTAAAAATCTGTGTTGGGTACTTACTAAAAACACAAACAAACTGAAAACTGTTACTGGGTGTTTTTTTTTTTGTTTTTGGTTTTGGTTGGTTACCAAGAAAAACACAAGAGGAAGTGTATGGTTTATATAATAAACTCTATCCTACTAATCCAAATAGATGTGGACTTGGCTTTGTAAAGGGTAGTGTTCTTTCGTCGTTTTTGTTTGTTTTTCTTGGAAACGGACGCCACAAGGAAAAAACTTGAGGTCGTGGTTTAAATTTGAAGCCTTGTTTTCTTCTGTTTTCTTTGTATTTAATTCCAGACACAAGAGTTATTGGCTTTTGGTGATTGGTTTTGGTTTTGGTTTTTCAATCTTCTCTCATATTGGCCCTTTATTGGTAGGAGTTGATAGCTTTGATTTATACTAGGATTTTAGCTTGAGGTTTTTCTCTGTTTGGTGACTGAGAAACTTGCCGGAAAGAGAAGGAATTTGATAATTTGAAGTCTTTGCATTTGTTCCTTATTTTGTTTTCAGTGAAACAGGAAAACTATAATCTTTTCTTTTTTCAGTTTTCTTGTAGTCAGGTGTTGATACAAGATGTCAACTTGCAGTTTCTCAGAAACTGAAGAAGTTTCTTACATAATCAAATGATTCCTACTGAAAAAGTTCTGTTTTTGCTGCGTTCAGGGGTAATCTCCATTTGAGTTTGATTAAAAACTTGCCTTGACTTTGACCATTGATTAATGGAGAGTTCTGGAAGTGGTTCTTTCTTGAGGAACAGAAGATTAGGGAGCTTCCTTGATAGAATTCTGATCCAAATGTGAGAGAAACTCAGAAAGTTTCGAGCAAAGGAGGAGCAAGACAGAGGCCTAAGACTGATGATGCTTTTGTTGATGATGACGGATGGATTTGTTCATTGATATCTTGTGTAAGGATTGTTACATGTTTCCTGACAATGATGGTCACAACATTCATTTGGGCATTAATCATGCTCCTGCTCCTTCCTTGGCCTTCCCAGCGAATCAGGCAAGGAAATATTTATGGCCATGTGACTGGTAGATTGCTGGTAAGGTTTGTTTGATTCCTTGTTTCATTTTAATATGGTCATGGCATTGGTTTTTTTACTTTCTGGTGATATGATAAGGTGGAAATGGTAAGTATTGCTGCACTAAAAGGAAAGTTGAGGAAAAGGAAAGAGAGAGAGAAACCTTATCATTTCAGATACTTGAGACATTTGAAGTAAGGCAGCCAAGTGGCTGAAGTAGATGTTGTTGATAATGATTTTTGTTTTCTTGGGGATTTAAATGATAAAAACAAAGCAACAGTTTTTGTTATGAGTGACCTGGTAAAACAATCGAACAGTGCATCATTCAAGTCATTTCTTGCCCTTTGAATGTATTTCTTAAGGCTGTTCCCTTTGACATTCATTTATTTGAGGAAGATGGTCTTGATCTGTGAGATGATGATTTTTCTGATTACAAATATAGGTTATTGATTGTCCCCAAATTTCTGTATTTATTTCTTTGATTAGAACTGAGAGTTCACCACTTGTCATTGGAATTTATGAGAGCTCATATAGAAAGTGTACAATAAATTGGTGTATCTTTGATGCCCAAGACAAGAATGTTCTTTCTTTTCAGCTGTGTGGACAAGTCTGAGCATGTACTCTAGCAAATTTTGATATGTGGCCACAAGCTGTTATAAGATCTTGGTATATAGCTTCTAGCAGAGTCATCCTATTGGAATTTGCTGGTGTGGGTCCTTTATTCCTTTCTTTTCATTTTTGTTTCTAGTTGGGGGGGTGGGGGTGGTATTGGGACTTGGAGGATGGAGGCTGGGGATAGGACAGGTGGGACACATGTGATAGCATTTGCAAAACAAAATGAAAGGATCAGATAGGGTCCTAATGAAGAGAAACTATATGTTTGGCATTTAATGTGCCTCAGGTTGTGAACTTCTATAGTCAACTTGTCTCAGGAAAAAACTGCAGTCTGCCCTCCTTGTTCAATTCTGTTTAAATTGAGGAAACAGATGATATCCTGTAGTGACTGTGTACATAACACCCTACTTGCCTTCTTGCTCCCTGCTGAATTATGATCTACTTGAACTGGTTGCATTATTGAATGACAAATAGTTTTAATCACAAGACATTAGGAAAGATGTATAAATTAATGATCTCTATGTTTACAAGTCCCCAATTGAGCTTTAATGAAATCAAAGTGGTCCATGATCAATATCTTTGAGGACATAGCAAGAGATGAACATTAGTTTAAACAGCTTGGCAGCTTCATACAAGTTTTTACTGCCTCTATATTGACTGATTTCACTGTTTACAGAGAAAGACGTAATTAGAAAATGCTACTCTTTGATGCTTAAGAACTCAAATCTTTAAGCAAGATGCACAGTCTTATTATGTTTTTGTAAATTTACATGAAGGTTATTCTAGAAAATCTCATATATACATTAAAAAGTGAATTATTTCTACTATTCGAAAATTTCTAATATTGATTACTATTTGCAACGATTGATTGCAGATGTGGATCTTAGGAAATCCTATAAAGATTGAAGGAACAGAGTTCTCCAATGAGAGAGCCATTTATATCAGTAATCATGCATCTCCCATAGACATTTTCCTCATTATGTGGTCCACTCCAACAGGAACTGTTGGCATTGCAAAGAAAGAGGTGCATTTTCTCTGTGTCTCACCCTTTTTGCTTTTTGTGGCTCATTAGTGGTTTAAGCTTAGGAGATTCAGTTTCACATATGAAATGTTTGTTTTATGCAGATCATTTGGTATCCCCTATTTGGACAACTATATGTTCTAGCGAATCATCTGCGCATTGATCGTTCTAGCCCTAGTACAGCCATTCAGTCCATGAAAGAGGTATCCTTCCCTACCCTATATCATCTATTATGCATTTTTGTTAGGGTTACTAGCTAATGTTTTTCTCTTGCTCAGGCAATTCAGGCCGTAATAAAACACAATCTATCTTTGATTATTTTTCCTGAGGGCACAAGGTCCAAAAATGGACGATTGCTCCCCTTTAAAAAGGTAACACTCAAACCATATTTGCTTATAATCTTCTTCAAGTTTATGATGGAGAAGCATTTTGTTGGAGGTAGATCATGCTTTTATATGTTATCATGAATGTGATGTGGTCATCCCATTGCTTATTCCCTGTACTTCTTAGCACAGCAATCTTCAGTATTTCCTTTCCTGGTCTACATTGCAGGGCTTTGTTCATTTGGCCTTGCAGTCACACCTTCCAATAGTTCCAATAGTCCTGGCAGGTACTCATCTAGCATGGAGGAAAGGTAGCTTGCATGTTCGACCGGCTCCTATATCTGTAAAATATCTCCCTCCGATAAGTACCGGTAGTTGGAAAGATGACAAGATTGATGACTACATAAAAATGGTGCATGACATATATGTCGAAAGCCTCCCTGAGCCTCAAAAGCCTATTGTATCAGAAGACACCACTAACAGTTCATGATCATAAAATATGTTAGGATACCTCTCTTTTTTTATTTTTTTGTTAAGTTTCCAGTCCGATTTACGCCCATGTAAAAGCAACAATAAGCGTAATTGAATCTTTACTTTTGCCTTTGAAAAGCAGTCTTAATCTCATTGTATCATATTGCTAATTCTCAAGCAATTCTCTGATCAAGTTCAATGTGCAATAGCATATTGTTTTTTGGGTGTATGAGTTGTTTATTCTACCGTTGCCTCACATTGAGAACCATATCTCTACTTAAGTTCGAGTTTGTTAAGGTAGGATTTGGAAGTTTTAGCCCTGGACATGGGAGTGATTCATGGCAGGTTTACAGTAGAAGCAACTATTAAGAATGTGCATAGCAGTAGAGTGCAAGCACAGTTTCCTTGACCTTAACTTCTTCAACTTCTGATAATTTAAGATAGTTCTTGCATAAATTCTTCTTCATCTACCTGACCTAGATAACCCGGTCACCGGATGCAATTCCAGCACACACGTTCTGACTTCATTCCAACAGGAATTTACTTGCTATGCAAGTCCAAGTTTTCTTTGACAGACCCCAGGGAATATGTTATTCATGAAACAGATAAGACAGTCTGCAGAAGCTTGTTGTTGGAATAGAAAATGAGGAGCATTGTTCCAGGTAATTGAATGTGAGACAATGACTTTGTATTAATCAAATAAGACTTTAAGACAAAGGTATTGTTAATTCAAGCTACATGCATACCCCAGATTTTGTTTCTTCCCACTTGTTTTTTCAAGCTGTGATTAAGCATATAATCATTAAATTAATCATAGTCAAAGACAAGACAAAGGGATTAAAAACAGTTCACAGTGTGTCAGCTGATATTAGGTGCACCAGATGACAGATCAAGGCCAGAGAAGATATGAACCATCAAATTCATTGCCATCTTCCCATTAAAAGAAACAAAGTTGACTTGGTTTGGTCACCAAGTCATTAAAGCAAGTGGAGCTATAATTCTTTTTAAACTTTACCACATTAAATATGTGTCGCATCCCCACTAAGCAAAAGGAGAAATGGAAGTTGGAAAGAAAGCTGTACTTTCATGCTTTCATAAATGAAGGCAGGCAGTATACAAATGCAGATGCAGTGCTTGTGCCATCCTCCTCTTTTTGGTAATTAGAGAAAATAAGAAAAATAAATAGAAAAGGAAAACCAATAATAGGAGTAAATAATATCAATTTTTGAGGATAAAATATTTATTTTCTATTTAGTTATATAATTTAAATGATAAATCCATTTATGATTAGTTAATTTTAATTATTAATGCGATATATTAGTATAGTAAAGTGATAATTAAAGTGATCTGACTGGTTTGGTTGAATCTATTTTAAATTTTTAAAAATTAAATTAGTTAAATTTTTATATAAAAATAATTAAATTAAACGATATAATAAAAAAAAGAAATCGAACCCGATTTTCTTAATTATAAGTCTTGGACAACGAAAATCGATTTGCTTAATCGATTTATATTTTTTTTAGCAAAAAAGAAAAAAATTAAAGGAGAAAGAAAATTTCATTATTTAATTCATTTTTTTCTAAACTTTGCGAAAATAGCTCTGCATCGGGACCCACCTCAACCTACGTGTCAAGCCCGCTTCACAAGTTTACCCACATCAGGGTTCAACTTCACGAAATTAGATCTCCAACCGTAGAAGCCCACGTGTCAAGAATTTAATATAAACCCACATTCTGTGTACATGGCATTGTTTCATTGGCCCGTTTTAGGAACCTTATAAACATCGTTGTGACTTTATCTATCCTCACTACCAACACACCTGTACCTTGTCCTCCTCGCCTAAGACAAACAACAAAAGCTTAATCGAATTTTTGTCTAAATTGTTTTTCTCTTAATCAAAATTTTAATTTGTCTTAAACAATCCAAGGAAAAATAAAAAAAAAAAAAAGAAAAAAAAAAAGAAAAAGATGAACCCAAAGAAACAGAAGCAAAAGACAGCATGAAGTAAAGGTCAGCTCTTTTTCTTTTCATCCCTAGTTTCGTGTTACTGTGTAAGAAATCTAAATTTTTTTTGCTAAATATAAGGTTTTTGTCTTAAAAAAAACTTTGGGTTTTAGTAATTTATTGTTTTTTTCCACAGTTTTTCTTTCTTTTTAGTAACTTATGGTTTGATTTATGTTTTTTTGCAGGATATTTCTTTTTGATTGCAGTTGTTGAAAATGCAATGAAAAGGTCTAGTCTTTTTCACTTTTCTTAATAGTAATTCATGGAATCTTTGTTTATTATCATTGAACATTTTGTTCGAATGGTTTTTATTGTTGCTTTATTACTCTTTTGACTCAGATGTTAGGCTTTTCTTTGGTTCTATGTTACTGTTACTGTGCATGTATTGCTTGGATGTAAATTTCTTGTTTTTAATGGATAAAGGTTCTTTCTTTATTGTTGTTTTGTAATTTTAAATTAATTTTTTCAGTGAATTGATGCGTGGGTTGTCTCATAGATTGCATGCATGGGGTGAGTTTGAGGTAAAAAGAAAATATTTGCATGAAGCTTTGTTAATCATTTTGTCTGGAAACAGTGTCCACAAATCCAGCAAAGAAGCATGTTTATAGTGTTTATCTTTAGTGTTCAATGAATCGAAGTCTGGGGTGGATCTCTATCGTGTTGTTTTTATCAAAATCATATGCCCTTTTTAGTCGTGGGAAGTTTGAAATTGTTGGAACAGTTTCGAACTTCTTTAGTCTAATGTTTAGCAATATCAATGAATAGTCAAGATTATGTTTAAAAAGGCTCTATGAATATTTGAAGAGATCTTTTTCATTTCTGGGAAAAAATTAGAGGCTATTTTTTGGCATAGGAACACAAACAGATAGATCGGTATTGAAATATGTTCAGCTATGTTTCTGGATTGTTACTCCTACTGTACTTAGCTAATTTAACATGTTAGCCATGATTTCTGGTCATGTTGCTTTGAGGGATCCATCTATATCGCATGAGTATTATTGATAGCCACATGCCCTATGTTTGACAATTACCATAGTGTCTGTTTTCAGTTTTTTTTTCCTTTCCCGTCTCTGCTCTAAATTTTAGTTTGAGGCTAATTCATGGAACTTGCATATGTTGCATTATGACAAATAATTATTGATTTTTAGGGTTTAAGTATGGAAAGCTTGTAGATTTTGTTGTCTTTTTCTCCGTTTTGTACTAAATAGGAAGCAAAATAGATCAAATCACGTGGATTTGTAAATTATTAAATTTAGCCTTTCATAAATGCCCTTTTAATATATTTTGTGTTGGTTGTTGATGAGTTTTTTAATGTGCTAGTAAATGAAACAATGACTTCTCTTCAGTGAGTGTGCCCAACATGGCTTAATGTGAACCTCCAGTTAGGTTGAGAAGGCAGCATTCCTGCCTGATGGTTTATGAAGTTGAATATTTGCTTTGAATGTGTTGATTAAACATTGTTGTTCTTGGTACCTGCTTGGTTATATAGACTATAATATGGCTGCCCATCTGACTTCCAGGTAGCAAGCAGTTTTAAGATCTGTGAAAAAGACAGTTTCTGTGCTGCAAATACTATGATGAATCAAGAGAACGATCAGGAGAATAATCCTGATGCATCAGCAGATGTCCCGCTGAAGCGCAAACGTGGTCGTCCAAGAAAATTTCCAAAACATAATCTATACCAGGGGGAGAATGCTCAGACTGCAAGAAATCAGAATCCAAACCGTGCAGAGAATATTCGTATCCCGCCTTTATTTGAAGGGGTGAATGGGAATCAACCCCTTGAAGCAGATCCAATCAATGATGCAAATGATGTAATGGTGGGTCAGGCTGTTTATGGTGTTATTGAGGCAGCATTTGATGCAGGATATTTGCTCACTGTTAGGGTTGGCAACTCTGACACCACTTTAAGGGGTGTGGTTTTCAAGCCTGGACATTATGTTCCTGTTTCAGCAGAGAATGATGTGGCTCCAAATGTTCAAATGATCAGAAGAAATGAGATTCCCTTCCCAAGGGGGAGGAATGAGCAGCATGTCAATTCTCATAGGAATGGAACTGCTCATCCATTCAATGAACCAGGTATAGCCAACCATGTGCCAGGAGCTCGGGCTTCAAATCTTGGGGGCTCAAAAAGCAATCATGTGCAGTCGGTGGCAACACAATCTGCTTCTCCGCTAACGCGCAGAGGCAATTTGGTGCCTGTTGTGCTCCAACCTGCTAGTGTACCATATGGCGGATCAGTTGCCAACCAACCATCTCTGGTTGCAAGCCAACCTGCTCATTTGGTGGCCTCTAAAGGCAAACAGGTGTCTGAAGCTGCCCATACATCAAATATGGGAACACCCACCAACCAGATGCCAACATTTGGAAACAAAATATATCCTACTCAACCCCCAGCAGAGGTTTTGCAGGAGACAGAAGCCAAGTCAATGACAATGCCTGGCATGCCTTTTGAGAAACTATTAACTGAAGTCATGAAAAGGATTCAAGTCCCCCAGCAACAAATGGATGGTCAAGGTGGTAATTTATCAGTCAAAGATTCTGGACATGACATGGAAGATGATCAGCCACTCTCTATTGAACCACTACAAGCTGTACAGCCTGCTCACTCTTCTTCTATGCTCAAACCTTTTGATAATTTTAGAACTGGCAAGATGACTGAGCTGTTGCAGGTATAATAAATTTGAACTAGAATATATTTTCTATTGATTAATCTGTTGTGCACCTGAAGTTTGACATAGACTGATACACTGCACTTCTTTTCAAGGCTGTTCAGGAAAACATGAGGGAAACCCAAGCTTCTCGGACTGAAGAGCCAGCCACTAGTTCTGGAGAAACTGATCAAGGAGATAAAGAAATGCATGATTCCAACAGGCATTCTCAGGTATCGAGTGTCTAATACAACAGGCATTATTTCTAGCGCCTTTTGGGCTAGCTCACATGTTGTAGAGTGTTTTTAGTGGAATCAGGTAGATTTTGTAAAATGTATTTTTGATCCTAAACAAGGTGAAGGAGCCAAACTGTCCATGGAGGGTTATGACCTTAAAGTACAAAAGGCTGGATGGGATCTTCTTTGCTTAAACCTTTAGGATCAGAACTGTTTCCGTTACTTGGAATTAAAGCTTTTTCAGTTTATAGATTTATAGAAAAGCTAGCTGCATATTACTTTATGCTTTGCCCTAACTTAGTAAACAGGGAAGGATCAGCTTCTTGTTAAATATACGCAGCTTCCTTACATTGCATTCATCCGAGCATGTGACTCTGAGCTGTGGTCAAGCATATTATATGGAAACTACATGTTTATGAATGGAATAATGAACCATCGGTGACTATTGGTAAGTGGCAGAGAACATGGAGAACGTTTGCAGATGTCTAATGTGATTGGAACATGTTATGTGCCGCAATCATGATGGTGTTTTCCTGAACCCTGTTTGTTTTCAGAACTCAGATTAACTCTTGCACTGAGTTAAATCTTGATATAGATTAGGCTTCATTCTACAACCACCTCATCATTGAGAGACTATCACCTTGCTGTAACCTCTTCAGGAAATACAAATCTTGATTGGAATGTTTGTGGTCACCTTGAACGAAAAATGAAAAACATAAGGAAAAATTAATGGAGAAAAAAGAAATCTTCATTTTCTTTCCCCTTTTTTTTTTCAACATTTTCTCACTTCTGTCGATTTTAGTACAGTATACTATTCTTGACTCTTGTGACATAATGTTCAATAGGCGTTTCCCGTGCACCTTCTATTCCAGGTCTTACATCATCAATCACCTAAAAAGAATAACCATTTTATGAGCAAACAACAATGGAACTGACTCAGATGTTGGATGCTCTCAAAATATAAAAATTTATAAGCCAAAATTTTTATTATCTTCAAACTAACCGAAAACAAAGGGTAATACTAACAAAGTAACAGATTTTCATTGAAGCTTTGTGCTATAGAGACCATTAGATCCCGGGACTTGTATGGGACGATTAGCAGGGAAGGGAGGCTGCAAAAATGGAATGTGGCTTGGCACTGCCAATGGCTGCTGTCCTCCTGCAATGAAAGGTTGAGGTAGACAAAGCTGCAATGCTTGGCCTGGTGCACTTCCTGCAATTACAAAGGGTTGCATGAGAACAAAACAAGATTGCACTATATTTCAAAAATACAATAACTGGGTCATATCAATGATTGCATTCTATAGCAAAGGACAGTAAACATTTCGATGAGGTCATGATAACAAGGACAAGGGAAAAATTTTGCATGCAAATACCTTGGTGCTTCGGAAATTGGACATGATGCGGTGTCAATGGAGGACATGCAGGTACCGGCGATCCAGCTGCTGGACCCTGAACCAAATCCTTCAAATGAAATGAGAAGCAATTTAGTAAAGAAGTAATAAAACAACAGTTATCTCATTTGACTACACAAATACAAGAGTGCACGTCTGCAGTATGCCATTTTCTTTCTGTTTTTTAATCAACTCACAGCCACAGGCATTAAGTCACTGTACTACTCTATGTTTCCTCACTTTAGCCACCAATGGACAGTGTTTAAAAGATGAGATTGATTCTTGGGTAAGAGGGAAAAAAGATGAGAAAAAAGACATGGAAAAAGTAAGATGGCTAGACAATTCATCAGCAATGGTTGTCATGATCAAATATTGTAAACTCATAGAGCAAAATGGAGCAAAATGGATCAAAAATGTTTGTCCTGCTACAGTGTATATGAACCAATAAGTTGCTTATTGTAAGTATTGCTCTAATTGGGAGGCATCACAAGATTTGTCCTACCACATCTTAAATGTGGATTGTCCGGTCACAACTTTAATGTGGACAAAGACTGAGCTTGGCTAAGTACTGCTCTTGTGAATCTCTAGCAAATAGTCTACATTTTCTTATATACACTAGAAACTATCATGTCAGAGTGCTTAATTGATAACAAGGCCATTTCATTAGTTTGCAGGCATCACATCTTACATGAGAAACAGGCACATAAATAAGCTGTCCCATTCGTCCAAACATAACCTAGAGAAAGAAAGGGATGGATAGAGAGATTAGTAACTCATAAATGATGACTTCATCAGCAATAAGGTTAAAAGTATCGTAATTCCTGCCACCTAGGCAGGCAAAAAAATGAAGCAGCTAAAATGACATAGGGATGAAAGTTCTTTTTTAACTTACAGCTTGAGAGTTTGGATTCAAATATGCTGGTACAGCCTGAACAGGATGATATTGACCAGCATATCTAAGTGGCTGTGTTCTGCTCCCCACATGCCCAACAATCTATAGCCAAAAAACAAGAACAATGTTAGTTATATAATCAGAATTACAAATACTTCACAAATAAAAATAGTAATAACTCTCTAAGTCCTTGGACAGTTAACAAGATAGTCATATGAAGACTCAAACAGGCTACAGCCAAATGACACAAAAATGTTTTGCGCGCTAGGAATTGGAGCAGTAATTCATTAAAAAGGAAACAAATCAATATTGATGAAATCACTGACTCCTAAATCTTGTGGTTTAAACAGAGTACTAACGTATATAAAGCTTGACAGATTTCAAATGCAGCCAAGTAAATTTTCACTCTAAAGTAATACTCCACCTCACAAATTTTTTGTTGGTCAAGGCTAATTTGGCTAGTTAGAAGTTCCTTCAATGAAGATATTTCACTTTAAATTAACAAACTACAAAAGCCTATAAAACACTTACAGGTTGAGAAAATTGAGAACCACTGACACCATGTGCAGCTGTAATGTTACCATAAGAGACAAACTTAGAAGAAGTGGATGAACGAGGTGCAAAAGAGCCAATCCCAACCTCTGGCTCAGAACCAACGACAGCTACCATAGGAGAGTTGCCTGGTACATAAGACACATTTGCTACTGTTGGTACTATAGGAGGAGCTGCTGATATGGCACTTGCAAAAGATGGAGAGAAAATTTTTGCTCCTGGATTGAGCTTAAATTCCTGATAAAAGAAATTACATTGAAATAGGAAACCATCACCATAGATAGCCACTTAAAAACTTGTACCAATAGTGGTGCCTAAGATAACTAACTAATCAAAGTATAAGCTGCTAAAAACTTGATGAAACATATGAAGTATGAGGCTAGTAAAAAATATCTTGAGGGTGTAATATTAAGGCATCAGCAACTCATAACTAAAATGTCATTATAAAGACATTCAAACTATTTTTAAATTGAGAGAAAGGGATCCACCACCATTTTGTCTGCTTGATATTACAAGTCAAATCTAATATGGTCTTTTTTTTTTTTACCTTGGAGTATTTGTTTGATTCTAAACTTTGTGAAGAGACTATGGCAGCTTGAGTAGCTAATGAACTCTGGCATGATTCTGAGGAAACAGCTGTAACTGGACTAGAAGATATTGAAACTCCAGAACAAACAGCATCTTGGTAAATGTCTGTTGCAGTGGGCCTTTCCCAGCATTGATTTTCAAGTTTACCAACCACTGGTGCATCATGAGGTGCTCCATTAAGCAATAGCTTAATTGTCATCTCAGCATGTCCTCCCTCAACAGGTTTTACTTGAGTAAGGCATGCATCCACTGCAAAAATTTAACAGTAAGCCTCATCTTCTAAGTGTATTTCGTCATACAGAAAGGTTGTGTTAAAAATATTAATGATCAAAAGTCGGCAAGCCTCATTTTCATATTTCTTCATATTATATGCTCATGGTTATGCAGTTAAAGAGACCAAAAGTATAAACTCCCTTAACCAGTTCTCCAACTTCAAGCTAGTGTAACAAGGTTGGAACCTTCAGCATGCACCAAGGACACCAATACACAACTCTTTACCATAAAACAATTATTGACAAGTCAGAAGACTATTAACATTATGGAACTTTCACAGCTAACACAAGGCATGCCATTTTTTCACCCATTTAGCAGAGGTTCAGATAGTTTAAAACCTGGCTTAAGAGTATCAAGGGCAGAAGACTCACAGCTTGAAACTGAGTGTTTAACTTCCTTAGCCTGCAAAAATTTTTCATTATTGAGTTAAATATTAGCTTTAATCCTAGGTTTTATGTGAAGAAAACAGATAAGCTTGTCATCACTTACACTCTCTTCCACATGAAACTCAAACTTTTGGTCATATTCATCCTGCAAAAGCTGCAAGCTATCATCTCCAACCTGTCTGTCAGAAAAATAAATGATAGGAATGTGAGAGTAAGAAGGATATAGTGTTGCTTTACATATGAAAACATAAAAAAGCTATACATTGGAATAATATTTTGCACATGTGCAAGTAATCTGACATGATGACTGCCAAGTTATCTATATCCAACACAAGCATGAGGTAGGGTGTTCAAGACAATACCTTGATTTGTTTAAAACACAAATTGCATTTGTTGAAAGCAATGAAATGAGAAATTATATTTGTAAAAACTACAGCTGGGGCCTGGGGTGGAAAGGGCAAAGAGAAGAACAGATAGAAGCAATATTTTTTAGGCTCAAGGATGTGCTTCATAAAGTGTTTTCTACTTTGTGGATGACCAACTTGATTTGCAACTTTCCTTAACCTCATGTAAGAGATGTAAATGTAATTTCAGAGTTCTAGTTTGAAAACATTATAAGGAGAGAAGAGAAACAAGGGGATAAGTTAAATAGAAACACTAATCTCTTTATTGGGAATCTTATGAGTTAGAGACAAGTGATTCAAGTTCCAACTAGGTGAGACCAACTCCAGCACTTGAGCTTTGCTTAATGTAGTTGTTTTTCAGTGCATGTTCATGCCTATACATAGATCTCTCAGCCAGAAAAAGGCATTTTCTTTCTGCCAATACCATGATCTGAAATATAGTGTGGAACTTGACAAACAAGAAAAAAACTTAAAGAAAGGTATAGTACCTCCCAGCAACGGTGGCACTGGAAGCATCTTTGCCCTGCATTGACAAAAAAAATAAATGTTAACTTTTGAAAGAGAAAATGATGAAAGATGCAGCAACACCTATCAGCCAATGGTTTCCTACAGGAAGCATGCTATTATCAAATTGATTAATTTACTTTATATTTCCCTGAAGAAAGCACCAGTCCATCAGATGGTCTAAGCCATATGATAGGATCTTCCACGAGAAGCACAAAAACCAAAACAATAGTTTTGTAACAAAAAACATTTGAGTATAGTGGAAGCATCTAATCAAACTAATGTCCATCAAGAAGGTTAAAAGGATTTGTTAATATCTATTTGAGAGACTTCACATTTTTTTCCCAAAAAAAAGCCTTACAAAAAGATAGTTTTGAACTGGAAATATTTACCTCCTCAATGTTTGTCCTATCGCTTTTCTGATAGACAACTTCCTTTGCATTTCCCATAGGATTCTGTCGCAAGTTTTCTCCTTCATGTTCCTTTCCAGATTTTGCAGGAGTAAAACCATTCTCATTTTGGACTGAATTTCTGCTTTGATAGGTAAAATAAAATAAGTCTACAGTAGCACAAAAAAGAAAAAAATATGTATCCTTGACACAAATTTTTATCAGCTACCTTTTCCTATTATTTTTTCTTTTATCCATGGTAGACTTAGTGAATTTGTTGGCCCCATTCAGTGGATTGGCAGAAGAAGGGACAATATCAAAAGCAGCTTCTCCATTACCATGAGCTGTATTTCCGGCAAAACCATCAGAAGGAAGCGGGACTCCCTATATACCATATCAATACATGTGAAACAGATCATTCAATGTTACATCAACAAATAGAATTCCTGAGACCCAAGAAAAGGGCTATTAGAGTGATTATACCTTAGCAACAACTTGAACAAAATCACCAGCGAGGATAACAAGTGTCTCCACTACACTGCCATTTGTAACATTGGTGGCACATCTTCCCTTTTTAGTCAATTTTGCTTTCTTCAAAACAATACCTAATGAAACACAAACTAATTAAATGATCCTCAAAATTCAACACAGCAAATAGAGATAGAAACCTACAATTAACCAGAAACAATTAGTCTTAAGACAAGCTTATCACCCCTGAAAGAAAAGATTCAAGTATTTCATTTTGTACTGCTTTGGTTTCCGAAAGGTAAAATGTCACATTAATTGAGCCATATACATATTAGACAGTGTTCACTTAGTCTAATCTTTGCATTTGTTACTTGTTTCTTGCTGTTTTCTTTCTTACTTCCTCAAAAGCTACTAAAAACCAAAATTGCAAATGACTTGAAAGGAAGAGACAATCAAACATATTTGTTCCCAATAAAAGCAAAAAGCAAGCCAGTAAAGTAACAACCAAAACGGAGCCTTAGTCAAAAATGTCTCCTATCTGATCCCCTGCAACAACAATTCCCCTTACTCAAGTAGCTAACTCCAATTTTCAAAAAAAAAAAAAAAGTAGCTAACTCCATGTCTATGTTAAAATTGTTACCTTAGCATAAAAACAACAAGAACACTAACAATAACAAAAAAAAGTGAATTCTTTTTGATTTATTAGTAACCAAATAGATAGACAAAAAGAAAACAGCACAAAAAAGCAGAAACCAATCTGATCTCATCAATCTAAAAACAAAATCACCATAATTAAATCAAAAAACCAAAACCCAGATACGATTTCAATCAAGAATCAAAACCCAAAATTGGTTTCCAACAAAAAAAACTAATGCCACAAAACACCCAGAAAGCTCCAAACCCCACCCCCCACCCCCCCCCAAAAAAAAGTACCATATTCCTCCTCAACAGAAGCAGTGTGGAAGATTCCAGAGTAAACAGAGCCATCTTTCAAGTGAACATCCACTGGGAGACCAATGATGCACACGGTAGCAAACAGCAAAGCTTCGTTCATTGAACAGTTCTCTTCTTCTGCTCTGTTTTTGAGTCCCATCTCTGTTTCTCTTTTACACCTTGTTCTTCTCTGTTTTTCAGTTGATTCAATCGGGATTTCCCTTTCTGCACCAAAGCTTGCAACTTTTTGTAGCTCTATATGTATATAGAGAGAGAAAGAGAGATCTGAGTAGGAATTAGAAAAAGAAATGGAGGCAAGGCAACTTGGTACGTGGAATTTGCATCCCTTTTTCAGCATTATAGTGTATTTTTTTTATTAAAGTAAATTATGTGACCAATAAAAGAAATTAATATTATTAATTATTATTATTGTTATTATCATTATGTATTAAAAAATTATTTTAATATTTTAATTGGTATTAGAAGCCAAATTATATACTCCTAAGGTTCAATTAATTTTTTTACAAAATAATTTGATAAAAATAGCCATATACCTTTTTAAAAATTTAAACAATAGTGGTTTATTTTATTATTTTCAGTAAAAAGCATTTAAAAAAAGAAAAAAATAATTAAAATTTTCTTAAAAACAAAAAAAAGTGTCAAAAGGCAGTCGACGTGGCATTTTCTCTTGGAATGTAAAAAAGAAACGTCAATCGAAACTTCCCAAAAACCCTACCAAAACCCTAAATCAAATAAATAAAGCTTTCAACTTTCTTCATCCTCCAAAGCCCTCCCAAACAACCCAAAACCTTAAAGAAGAAAGATGCGAAGACCCAAATCGAGAACAGTTCGAAAAAAGCACAAGGAAAATGAGTTCCAAGAAATCGAGGTTCTAAATGAATGGATAGAATCCCAGAAACCTGAATCCGGTTTCAACCCGTTGTCTCTCGACCCGCTCCAGTCCAAGATGCCAATTGGCCGAATTGTCGACCCCCAAAGTGGTGCTGTTTCGTTCTCGAGGTACACGGGAGCAAGGAAGTTTTATGAGCTGCCTATTTCGAAGAGGGCGAAGAATGGGTTGGAGGAAGGTGGGTTTAAGAAGATGACTGATATACAGGTGGCGTCTTTGCCTCACGCGCTTTGTGGAAGGGATATTCTTGGTGCAGCTAAGACAGGGTCCGGAAAGACTCTCGCTTTTGTTATTCCGGTTAGTTGTTTCTGCTTTTTTGGTGATTTTTTTTGAATTTTTGTGTTTTGTTTGGTTGTTGTTAAGCAGATAATTGGAGAAGGAAGTATTAATTTGATTGAAAATTAGCAAAGGGTTAAGATATATAGATGGTTCCATAGAAAAAGTGGTAAATTTATATATTTCTGTTATTTTAATTTTTTTTTAATTTTGATCATTCAAGAATGTTAGTATTTACTTTCAAGGCAATTTTATTTTGGATTAGTGGTGTTAATTGTTTGGTTTATTAGAAAGTTGGGAGGAAATTTTTGTGAGTTTGAGGTTTTGAGAAAATGAACATGTTCTCTCTTGTTTTGCAGCTGTGATGAGGTTATTTTTGGGGGTTGGAGTAGCTTTTGATGGGTTATAGTGCTGAGTGGAGTCATTTGGTGTTGCTGACTAGATTTACTTATTTAGTATTCATTTGTTTGTTGGATAGAAAATGAACTTTGGGAGATGGTTTTCCTGTCATCAAAATGTTGTGATATCAGAACAATAACTAATTCTAAGTTGTTTCTTTAATGTTTCTGGACCTTTTTGACAATTGAAGTAATGCTGAGTCAATTGTTTATTTCAGGTCTTGGAGAAGCTGTATAGAGAAAGATGGGGTCCTGAGGATGGAGTAGGCAGCATCATAATATCTCCCACAAGGGAGCTAGCTGGTCAACTTTTTGATGTATTAAAAACTGTTGGGAAGTATCACAATTTTAGTGCTGGCCTTCTAATTGGTGGTCGCAAGGGAGTTGACACAGAGAAAGAGCGTGTGAATGAGCTGAACATTTTAGTTTGTACTCCTGGACGTCTTCTTCAGCACATGGATGAGACTCCAAATTTTGATTGTTCGCAGCTTCAGGTCAACATAATTTTGTCTTAATTTGTTTCATTTTTTTATGGCTTGTCCTTTTTTCTTGTTTGTTATTACTTTCCAGTACTCTGTTTAGCTGCTGATTTGGGTAGAGTTTTCTGGCCAGGGAACAGGTTTTGGTCCTTGATGAGGCAGATCGTATTCTTGACATTGGTTTTAAGAAGACTTTAAATGCAATTGTATCACAGCTACCCAAGTGTAGACAAACAATGCTTTTCTCAGCAACCCAAACAAAGTCAGTTCAGGATCTTGCAAGGCTTAGTTTGAAAGACCCAGAGTATCTCAGTGTGCATGAGGAAGCTGTGACAGCCACTCCCAATCGCTTGCAGCAAACTGCAATGATCGTTCCACTCGACCAAAAGTTGGATATGTTATGGAGTTTCATAAAGGCACATCTGAGATCAAAGATTCTTGTGTTTCTTTCAAGCTGCAAAGAGGTATGTTATCATTATTTTATGTTGTGTAAACCTAACATATTCTGTTTAAGGGATTGATAAGTGGGTTTTGAAATACAAGTGATTTCTGCTGGGTCTTCATTAAAAATATTGGCTGATTGACTGATTATCTTGGTTGGAATTTGATATCTTTATTTGATCTCATCAAATACTGGTAGGAATTTAGTAACAGTGCATTGAATGCACGCAACTTCCTTATTTTTTACTCTTTTTTTCTTAGGTTTGTTAGGAATTTTATTGGTTGGAAATTGGAATTTTCAGATATTGATACCTTTTTTCAGTGTAGGTAGATGATGGAAAAATCTTCCCGTACTTCATGTCTTTCTAACTGCCTGATTGTTCCTCTGTTTACTTTTTAGTGCTGTTTGTGTTCATATTTGCCATCATTGGGAGTAATGATAATGTGAAAATATGCTTTTTCAATAGGTCAAATTTGTCTTTGAAGCATTCAAGAAATTGCGTCCTGGAATACCCTTGAAGTGTCTTCATGGAAGGATGAATCAAGAGAAGAGGATGGGTATATATTCCCAGTTCTGTGAGTCTCATTCAGTTCTGTTCTCAACGGATGTGGCTTCAAGAGGTCTTGATTTTAACAAAGCAGTTGACTGGGTTGTGCAGGTCAAGTTTTGCTCAAGAAAAAATAGAAGAAGCATTTTTCATTCATTATCTCAATGGGCTTATTTGCTTGTTGTTACAGGTAGATTGTCCGGAGGATGTTGCATCTTATATACACCGAGTTGGCCGCACTGCTCGCTATCTTTCTGGAGGAAGGTCAGTTTTATTTCTGATGCCTTCAGAAATGAAGATGCTTGAAAATTTACAGGCAGCAAAAATACCAATACAGTTTATTAAGGTAGATTAATCACCTGATCTTTTTTCCTTTTCCGATCTCTTATTTAGAAGATCCTTACGTGATGAATCACATCCTGATATCTGCCATTTGTATGCTAACCTTTACTATTATTATACTGATTTCCCAGGCAAATTCAAAGAGGCTGCAACCTGTTTCTGGATTGTTATCAGCTTTACTAGTGAAGTATCCAGATATGCAGCATCTGGCTCAGAGGGCCTTTATCACATATTTGCGTTCTATTCATATTCAAAAAGATAAAGAGGTTTTTGATGTGATGAAACTACCTATTGATGAATATTCAGCGTCACTTGGTTTACCAATGACCCCTAAAGTCAGGTTCTTGAACCAAAAAAAGAAAAGCAAAAAGGAGTCAGAAAAATCTTCTTTTCTTGAATCAGAAATCTTTGACGAGGAGAATGAGTCAGTTATGCCAAAAGAAGAGCTACTAGTAGAAGATGTGAAAGACAAGAAAGTGGACAAAGATTTTCTTCTGAAGGATGGTACACAAGATGTGGGAGAACAGAATGCTAGTGAGATTGGAGATACTATGTATGCCCCTCATTCATGTCTTACATAGGGAGTAACCATAAAGATGGTCATGCAATGATGCCAAATTATTTGACTTACGTGGTAGTCAGTTGAATGGCTAATTCTTTTGATTTAAATGCTGATTTTACTGGTAGACTTTAGTTGGTTAGGTGGTAACATGCAGACATCCTTGTCTGTTTTTCATTTGAAAGCAGTTTTTGAGTTATGTTTCTTTCTTTAGGCCGGTGACACGGGTTTTGAAGAAAAAAAAGCTGAAGATCAATGTTCATAGGCCTCTGGGGACAAGGGTGGTCTTTGATGAGGAAGGCAACACGCAGACTCCATTTGCCATGTTGGGTGACAAGAAGAGTGGCAACATTCTGCTCGACCAGGGTATACATTATCACTTCTGTTTACTGAACGTTATAGGCTTGTCAGTCTTGTGCTACTCTTCTGCAGCTTTTAGTGTATGATCTGTTAATTGATTTGATTTACTTTTTTCTGCTTCTTATGTAGTGTGGAGAACATGTTATCTTATGACTAATTTAATTCTTAAGTCAACTAGACCTTTGAATAGTTTTAGACAGCAGCTTATGTCATTCAAAATTTGGTGCTGCTTTTGACATAAGGGGCTCCCTTGCAGAAAGATATACTCAAATGGACTGTGTTTTCCATGCTTTGACTATGTTGAATGCATCGTTACTTCTTGATATTCTTTCATCTAATGCTTTTCATATTGCAGACAAAAAGGATGAGTACTACAAGAAAATGAGAGCTGAGTTGAAGCAAGTGGACAAGGAAGACAAGCTTTTGGAGCGCCAACGGCTTAGGGAGAAACGACTCAAGCAGAAGATGAAGCGAAAGAAAGGGAGAGAGGAGGAAGAGGATGATGAAGAGGATGAGGATGATCTTTCTGGTTTAGAAGGAGAATCAGATGCAAACAGAAAACATAAGAGGTCTAAAGTATACTTCCATAGTGATAGTGATGATGGTGAAATAGAAGAAAATAAGGCCGACACAGGTTTCAATGCTGATTCCGTATCTCTGGCAGAACAAGAAGAACTTGCTCTTAAGTTGTTAAACTCAATGCACTCGTAAATTATATGAAGTACATGATCCTCCTATTGACCTTATATTAGTTCATTGCCAACAGAAACAGCTGAAACCTTTCTGTTCCCAATTAACAGAAAATGCAATTTTGTCCTCTTCACAGCATTTTGCTTGTTTCCTCTGTTATTTACTGGGTTTAGCATATCAAAGTTTCTTATTCAATGATGAAAATAGTTAATTGTTTGAAAACATCCGGTATTTAATGTAAGTGTACCGGAGGTTTTTACATGGGAAGACCAAGCTTCTGTCTGGGCTTTAAAGCATTTCAAGGAGGCATTGCTGAAGTGCTAACTTCAATCTGTAGGTGGAAACATGAGTCTTAGAAATGCTTGGTTACTGCCCTTATTTTCATCTTAAAGTATGAGATCCATGGTGTTTGATAGAGACAAAAAGGTGAGTAAAAAGTTAGGCTTGTCCAAGTTCACATCCTCCAAAACCCAGTTCCCTCACAAGAGGGAGAATGATCCATGGAAACAAAGCACATTAAATCCATTATAATTAGCAATTTAAGCTTTAATTTTTCCATTAATTACTTTCTTTTGCTTAGTTTTGTTATCTATCGCTTACCAGCCGGGTTGGTCTTTGGGACAGTTCTGCCCGGAAATTTATTTGGTAATGAACCAACCCTGAGGTGGCTAAAGAACAACCTTTCAAAGTCTGGAAATGTTAACAGAACCTCATTGATGTACAAAAATAGAAATAAAAAGCTCTTTTATTCCAGAAAAGGAAAGTAATCATTGGGACAAAGATATTGCCTGCTGATGCTTATAAAGAAAGCTACATTGCAGCTTGTACTATCAAATAGGTGACAGTTGCAGTACAGAAGAGCTTCAAATTATATTGCAATCTTCTTTCATTATCTTTTCTTTTCTCCTCCAATTTTGTTCACTTCAAGATTTCTCTTTATCCATGTAAGCTTTGACTCCAACTCATAGCAAGAACTTATCCCTGCTCTTGAAAAGTCATAAATTCTTAAAATATTGATAATTTTCCCTATTCAAAGTTAGACAGAGGAAAATGGCCTCCCATATATATTATCATAAAAAATTATATGCAGACATATACTTATGAAAAAGAAATTGAAAGGTAGCAAAGTCATACACGAAAAGTATAATCAATTTGACATATGTTAATAATATCCTACCTGATATATGGTTGGCCATGATGCATGCTGTCACGCCCCAGACCCGAGACATGACAGACGCCGCATACCTATAAGGTATAATCCTACAGACATGCAAGGCTCTAAAATATATATATCTTAAATCATTACTAAAAGTGACTAATATACCTGAAGAATTTAGTGATTTATAAACTATATCTGTTGACAGAATTTCCAAATATCATAATTCGACAATATTCAAAATTAAATCTCCAAAACCATAAAGCTACTAAGTCAAGATAAAAGTCTGAATACTAATTAAGAAAGTTCGATGTTCATNATATATTTTCCTCATTCAGCTCTTTGAACAAGGAAAAGAACTGTTGATCCATTTTGCAATAGATATTCATCATGCCTGCAAGCGGTAAGAGTAAAAATACAATATCATGCTCTTTAATGAGAGCATTTCATTTTCTCCGCCCATGTTGTCGACTCATTTCATTGCAGAGAGATTATGTATTTATCATTGAATCAAATGTACGGACGATATGAGTTTTTTATATGAAAAAAATAGTTAAATATTACTTAAATTTGAAAGCAATCAGCCTTCAAAAGAAAATATCAAATGCAATTAACAGGGCATTGCCATGGGGGACCAAGTTCTGCATAGGCTTTTAATTAGTTTTTCAGAGGGGCAACAACTCCAAGAAATACACGCGGGGTTTTGTTTGGTACGTAATACATAAACAAACACGTGGCATTGTGATTGTAACAAATACCTACCAGTACATAGGCATAGTGCAGAGGTAACACAATACCAAAATTCTTCTGCAACTTTTTCTTCTTACATTCATGGCTAATCCTTTTTCGTCTTCTTCATCATGTTCCTTGTTGAACTTGAAACAGCATTTCATTGTTAGCTTTCTCTTTGTCACCTTTACCATAACTTCACATGTGAATGGATGTTTCACATCAATCTTCAGCTTTGGTGATTCCCTAGCTGACACCGGAAACTTACTTCAAATTTCACTTTCAGAATCCAGCAAGCTTCCTCAAAGTGCTTTCCCTCCATATGGACGGACCTTTTTTCATCATCCAACAGGGCGATGCTCTGATGGCCGGCTGGTTATAGATTTCATTGGTGGGTGAGTGTGCTTTGGTTACGCTTAGATTATTATGGTTTTCATTTGTTTTCGTGGTTTTGCAGCTGAGGATTTTGGATTACCGTTTTTACCACCATATTTTGGAGGTGAAAATGGAAGACCAAATAACTTTCAGAAGGGTGTGAATTTTGCTGTGGAGGGTGCTACCGCACTTGATGATGAGATTCTCAAAGAAAGAGGAATCACTAATCCGAACACAAACGTTACTTTGGGAGTCGAATTGGGGTTTTTCAGAGATGTTTTATCATCTCTCTGCTCATCTTCTTCAGGTGAATTGTCATATCCTTTACATATAGTGTTTGGTAGAAAGGAAAAGAAAGGATAGAAGTATTTTTATGAAGGACAAACTGTTCCACTTACTCTAATATGAACCAATTCTTTGATTGTTATGGGAGAGATTGACAGATTGCAGAAAGCTCCTTAGCAACTCTTTGATTGTTATGGGAGAGATCGGAGGAAATGATTACAATTTCGCATTCGAGGAAGGGAAAAGCAATGAGGAGACTCGAGAGCTTGTTCCTCTAGTTATTGATACCATAGCTTCAGCAATCCATGTAAGAAAACTGCCTGCCAGCGTGTTAAAAATCTTGATAAATTTGCTGATATCGTTAACATATTTTAGTTGGCAAGGCAATGCAGGAGTTGATTGAGTTAGGGGCAGTCACATTTTTGGTCCCTGGAAACCTACCAATTGGATGCCTCCCATCATATCTGACAAACTATCAGGGTTCAGATGAGGAAGAATATGATCCCTTAACCGGTTGTCTAACATGGCTGAACCAGTTCTCTGAGTACCACAATCAATTGCTTCAGGAAGAACTTGCTAGAATCCAAGAGATTCATCCCCATGTCAACATTTTTTATGCAGATTATTACAGTGCTGCAATTCGTTTCTACCTTTCTCCAAAGCAATTTGGTACTTTCACTTTCCAAAAAACACAAATTGAGCTTATATAGACTACTGAAAACTCAAATTCTTAACTTAATAATCATTTCCAGGGTTTAGAAAAGAAACTCAGAGAAAAGCATGCTGCGGAGGGGGAGGTCCGTACAATTTCAACTTGTCGGCAGTTTGTGGTTATCCGCTGGTAACATCCTGCTGTGATGACCCTTCTTCGTATGTAAGCTGGGATGGTATACATTATACAGAAGCAGCCAACAGATTGCTTTCGAGGGCCATATTAGATGGACTACACACTAATTTTCCCATTTCAAATAGCTTGTTTCAGTCATTTACTGTACACAACAAACATAGCAATAGTTGAGGGCAGAAATTGAGAATCTTAATTTTAGAAGGTAGGTCATGGTGTGTTGGAGTTAGGCTCAGTTTGCAATACTCCTTAATATGAAAAGTTTGTTTTCAATTTAGAAAAGTAGTGCTGTGTGCTAATTACATGTCTTTTACTTGGTGATTATTTAGTTTCTTTTATTTGGTGGTTATTTGGTTTTTCATGTTAATCATATTTTGACAGTTAAAGTAAATGTAAGGAACAACTCATAAACTTAGTGATGTGACAATCTTAAGTAGTATTATCTATTTTATTTATTTATTTATTTTTTAACATTATCTTTTGTAAGGCTATAAAAACTGTTATCTTTATTAATGAAATTGTGTGATTATCTTCCTTTTTTGTTTTAGCACTCAATAATCTCTTAAATGTCCCAAAATTCTAACATGGTGACATGAAATGAGAGGTCAAGAGGAATTCCATCCCTTGAACGGTTCTAGGAGAAGTAAGAACAAGAAACAGGCCGCAGGCCAAGTTTCTTGCCCTTACTTGTTCTTTTATTGTGGTGGTGTCTCTGGTTTACTGATTTGAGTTTGCTGTTTCCCTTGTTGAGATTTCTTTTGCTGCTCTGAGTCTAATAATAGGGTGGTGGATTCATGTACTCTGTATAGTTTAACAGGCTGTGGTCATGGTTGTTTTTTTTTTCAAGCCATTCTAAGACAGTAATTGACTGGAGGATGACCAGTCGATATTTGTCTGCTTTTGTAAATAATAGTTTCATATAATGAAATGATCCACTTTAATTTTTTTTTAAAAAATAGAAGCTAAAAATATTTTTATTATATTTATATATTTAGAATATTTTTAATTTAATAGATATGAGACTATAGTCAATTTAATAAGTTGAAAATTTAATTTATAAACATGATTCGTTATATTCACAGTTAATGAATTGCAATCGGTCAAAGAATTTGAAGGTCTTCCTCTTTAACAAAAAGAACAATTCACCCCTATATTACATAGTTTACTTTATCAAGATTACAGTCACAGACTAACAATATCAAGAATACATGTGGGGCTTATACAATGTACCAACTTGGATTAGTGGGTGGAGCCATGAATTTTACAAAATGAAGGTGATAACGATCAAAGGAAAGGTTGCTTTCTAAGGATCGAATTTCCATGGCCCCAGAAAATGTTTTCCAGGCTGGTGAATTGGCTGTGGATCAGTCTTGTCAGGACTTGTGGAATCAATTCGGGAATGAATAGAAATGTCCTAATGCTTCTTTAATGTTAAAGGGCCAATCTTATCCAAGATTAAGTGCCGTATACTGCTTAAGGATTCACTATTCTGATTCTTATGAAAGTTAAGCTACAATTTGCAGCTGATGCTGTCACTAATTCATCTAACTCAGTAATACTATCAAAACTTTAAGGTAAAATATATTTCTTTTTAAGTTTTTATCGAAATGACACGACAATATATTAATTTTCAAAATAAATACTTCGTTCAAAAAATATATTTTTCGTTGGCCACATAGGTCCAATTATTATTATTTTTGTTAACTTGGTGACGTGGTAGAGTAAAAAGATAGTTTTACCTTTAATTACTTTTTAAAATTAATGTTATATAATTTTATTATTTTTTACTAATTAAAAAGAAAAAAAAACTTTTCATTTAGGGAGCACCAGAGCTCCCATTGGGGCTCCTTAAGGGAGCACTAGTGCTTTACTAGATAACCCAATTTGGGGCTCCCCTTTTTTGGTGAGCTAGAGAGCACCGTTTTTATTTATTTTTTTAAATATAATAATAATTTTTTAAATTAATAAAAAAAGAAAGGGCATTTTAGTCTTTTCATAACTTCTGTTAATGNCTTCTTTCTTGTTTTTTTTTTTTTTTTTTTTAAATATAATAATAATTTTTTAAATTAATAAAAAAAAACATTTTAATTTTTTTTAATCTCTGTTAACAGTATTTGCATTTTTAAGATGAGTGTTCATTTCAAAAATTAATAAACTCATTTAAAATTTCGTCGACTAAAACTTAAAGGAGTTATCCTCCTTTAAGAGCAGCTTGAGTAAGAAGCCTGAAACCATGCTCCCAAACCAATCCCACTTCCACTAACAACAAACCAACCACCCACCACTCTACGTGGCCCCACCATACCACCACCAATTCACACCGGCCCCATCAACCTTTTTCCATCATGCACCGAACTCATCCTTCTTGAACACCCAACACCTCCAATCGGCCCCACCCTAAGGTAACATCTTCCAGCAAAACTATGTCATTCCAACGCCGCAACAAACAATGCAGCTAAGCAACCAAGCCTTCAAATATCCACTTGCACACTCATATCCACAAGCCATAAACCCCCCACTAAAAACTGCCCACCGCGATTGGCGATCATCTCTCCACTCAGTCTACATCTCTAACTTGAGTTGAAGAGTCACCAGGAAAAGACTCATAGAGGTTTTTGATGCTTATGGCAAAGTGAGGGACGTCTACATCTCCAACAGACAAAGCCAAGACAAAGTCACCACCTTCGCTTTTGTTAGGTACAAAGCGCTACGGGAGATGGATAGAGCTTGTACCCATGGAAATGGAAGGAGACTCAATGGGCATTATATTGTTGTCAAAAAAGCTGAGTATGGATGGGACCAAAGAAGGGTAAGAACGCAACCAAGCCATACTAGACGACCTAGCCAAGCCAGCGAAAGCAGACAGCTAGCACAATCACCATCAAAATACAGCACAAGGCCAAGTTCACCAAGAGATGATAGAACTTATCTCCAGGTCCTACAAAGCAGCCTGCAATTGCAACCACCACAACCACCACAGCAACAAGCCAATTTTAACATTGAGGTATGTCAAGAAGAATTCGAATGGCTCAACTACAGTGCTGTAGGCACACTATCAAGCTACGTCCACCACCAGATCCTCCAAGAGATTTTTGCAGAGAAGGATATCAATGTGTGATCAAGTCGATAGGGGGGCAAAAATGTTCTTCTCACTTTCTGTCTCAAGGAAGACCTGAAGGTTTGCACCGAAGAACACAGAGCATGGCTTAACCTCTAGTTTGAATCCATTGTCCCCTGGAAAAATGCAACCCCTCATGTTGAGAGGCTAATATGGATAAAAGTTGATGGTGTCTCGATCAACCTGTGGACTGAAGCACTCTTTAGTGAAATTGGGGAACAATGTGGCTCTTTCATCATGACAGATGAGGACACCTACCACCGTAGACGATACAACATTGCTTGAATGCTCATATCTGTCAAAAAGAACACTACTGTTCCCACCTCAGTTACTTTCAAAGCAAATTGAGGAGTTTACAAGGTCCATGTAAAAGAAGAAGATGTGCAAGACATTCCTAAACCCCATAGCTTTGGCGGAGCTCTGACGACATCTCACCCTTTGATTCAAACCAAGCAGTACAGTGACAGTGGGCAACGATCTATTGGATGGGACATGCCAGAACAGCAAGGCTTGAGTAGAGCAGCCTGCAAAACTCAGAGTGAACACTGTTCAAGGACTGATAGCCTCAGGGAAACTGTCCATCTTGAGCCCATCAAAACACGCAGTAGCACCACAATGGCTCCCTCAATCAACCTACAAAACAAAAGTCCCACCCATGCTTCTAGTTTGCAGTTTCCACCCCATCACCAACTAAGCTCACAAAATAGCCCCACACAAGTAAACCTACCATCACACAACTCAGGCCAAAAGATATCCAGGTTTGTATCATGGCCAACGCTCAAGCCCACCAACCCAACCAACTCAACCAGAAAAGCAAAGCAATCCAAAAAGACAACAACCTTGAAAACCCAACGAGGCAGCTCAGTAAAAGATAAAGCAGTAGTGTCACCCAACCCGTATGCCCAAGATCTCCACTCCTCAGATGATGACTTTACGCCATTTTCAAAGCTGTGGGTAAAAATAAGAGCAAGAAAAAAGGAAAAAGAGTCATTTTTCAACTTAAGAAGTTAAGAAAACTCAAAAAGTGCCTTAGTTCAGAAAAAAAACAAAGTAAAAAAAAATAAGATTCGGGCAAAGAATCCAAAGGGAGGAAACAACAGAAAAAGAGGAAAGCCCACACGAAGACAAACAACCTTATAGAACCCAAAAATTGTGCAACAAGTGAAATAGAGAGAAACTCCACTGTATTGGAAGAAGCAAGAAAGACGCTCAACATATGTTCATTACTAGGGCTTGTCCTTGAAAATGATGATGACACAACTATCCAATACTTCTCGGAGTCTTTGGTCAACTCCACCAAGAAGGCTAAAAGATTTCGCCAAGTGTGATAAGCGTCTCCCCACTCTTCCACCATGATTAATGTTATCTCATGGAATATCAGGGGCTTAGGATCGAGGATTAAGCGAAGAGCAGTGAAAAGGCTTGTTAACTCCCAAAAAGCAAAAATACTTTTTTTACAAGAGACAAAAAAGAACACTATGGACCCTCTCTTTGTCAAATCCTTATGAAAAAAAAAGAGATTTTCTTATGAGATGGTAGCCTCCATAGGTGCTATAAGTGGACTCATTACCATTTGGTCAGAAGATTTTTTTGAGACCTCTTCTATTGTAGTCCAACAAAGATATATCCTTACCTCCGGAATCATTAAGCTTGTCAACTTTCGATGTTCGTTTCTGAATATCTATGCACTTAATTGCTCAGTGGAAAGAGCTAGTCTATGGGTTGAAATTTTAGAGCTCAAAACTCAAATAACGGGGCATCTGTGTGTTTGTGGTGACTTTAATATCATCAAGACTGCTGATGAGAAAACATGAGACAACTTGGATCTCACTGGTATGGCTCAATTCTCTGATTTTATCAATGATATGAATCTTATTGATATTCCTCTTTTTGGATGGTTGTTTACGTGGACAGATAATAAGGAGGCCCCAACCAAATGCCGCCTCGATCGTTTTCTTATCAGCAGCGAGATTATCCTCAGCTTCCTTGCAATTTTACAGAAGGTACTCCCAAAATCCCTCTCTAACCATAATCCCATCACACTCATTGTTGACTAAAAGAATTGGGGTCTAAAAACCTTTCGACTATTTTCCCACTGGTTCGAAAATAAGGAGTTTGTCGCTTTCTTGAAAAGCACATGGGATTTGATCAATCAAGAAAATAGTGGCTTTAGTGGTCTTTTTGAAAAAATGAAAAGGCTTAAACTCTCAGTGAAAGCTTGGCAACAACAACATCATGTTGAAGATGGGAAAATGATCACCATCCTCGAGAATGACATTGATACCCTGAAAAAAGAAGCAGAAAAGAGGGAACTCTCTGTACCTGAAAAAGCCAACCACACTAACCTTAAATCAAAACTTTGGCACCTGTACAAACGAGAGGAGCAATCATGGTTACAAAAATCACAACTGTAATGGACTAAATTAGGTGATCGTAACACCAAGTTTTTCCACATTACAGCCTCAAACAGAAGGAGAAAGAACTTAATCCATCAGATACAGAGGAATGGGACCTTTATCCATGACCCCATCGGCATAAAAATAAGGTACTTTTTCACTTCAAAGCTTTTTTTCTCAGACAAGATACCTTGAAAATTAAAGAATTTAATTGCCAATTTAGACAACTCAGTACTGACCAGAATAACAACCTTGAAGCACCTTTCACTGAGGAAGAAGTTTGTTTAGCCATTCAACAGTGTGATGGGAACAAAGCTCTTGGCCTAGACGGCTTCAACGTAGAGATCTTTAAGAAACAGTGGCCACTTTTCAAAAAAGAAGTTCTTGCTTTTATGGAAAATCTCTACAGCACCGGGAAATTCAACAAAAATATAAATTCCTCTTTTATTACCTTGGTTCCAAAAATAAGTAGTCCTACTTTGATCTCTCACTTTAGGCCCATAAGCCTTGTAGGTTGCATATACAAAATTTTAGTAAAAGTTCTTGCTAACAGGCTCAAAGCGGTGATCGGATCTGTCATTGGTGAAAACCAATTTGCTTTTTTCAAAGGGAAGCAGATTCTTGACTATTACTTAATAGCTAGTGAGCTTATTGACTTAATGAAAAAAACCAAAAGAAGCGGTCTTATGTTCAAAGCTGATTTTGAAAAGGCTTTTGATAATGTTGAATGGGACTACTTGGATTTAATCATGCAGCTCATGAATTTTGGTCTAAGATGGCGAGGTTGGATCAGGCAATGTGTTACTACTGCCAGCATTTCAATCCTTATGAATGGCACCCCTACTGCTCAATTTTCTACTCAGAGAGGACTCAGGCAATGATGTCCTCTTTCCCCTTTTCTCTTCAATATTGTTGTTGAATCTCTTAGCATCCTTCTTAACAAGGCTAATAATCTGGGAGTCTTTGAAGGAGTCAAAATTGAGAGCTCTGACATTGCTATTTCTCATCTGTAATTTGTAGATGACACCTTACTTTTTTGTGGACCTCACTTTGATCATATTATAAATATTGCAAGAATTTTACGAATTTTTCAATCAGTTTCAGGGCTCAAAATCAATTTCTCTAAGAGTTGTCTAATAGGCATTGGTATCGATGATTCTCTGTTGAGTTCTTGGGCTTCAATGATCAACTACAAGGTGGGAGCCCTCCCCACGAATTATCTTGAGTTACCGTTATGAGCTAATCTTCACTTTATGGGCACTTGGTAGCCCATCATTGACAAATTTAATTCAAGATTAACTGGTTGGAAAGGACAATTTCTCTCTATGGGAGGTAGGCTTACACTTATCAACTCAGTACTCTCAAGCCTCCCCCTCTTTTACCTCTCCATTTTTCGTCTTCCAGCCATGGTTAAACAAAAACTTGAAGCTATTCAAAGAAATTTTCTCTGGTCTGGTTCTTCCGAGAAAAAGAAAATTCATTATGTCAACTGGTCTACTGTTAGTAACCCAAAAACTCAAGGAAGATTGGGAATCATAGATTTAGAGCTAAAAAATAGAGCTCTTCTCAACAAATGGCTTTTGAGGTATGCAAATGAGCCTGATAGGATATGGAGGCAAGTTGTGTCTGCCAAAAACAAGTTGAAACCGGATTGTATGATTCTTATTGACAAACCTCACAAGCCTTCCTCCCTTGGAATCGCATCATGAAGCCAATAGACTTAACAAACAAATATCATGAACTTGTAACCAAAGGGTTTGCTCACTCTCTCGGTGAAAGCACCACCATCCGCTTTTGGGAAGACTTGTGGGCTGATGACTACACTCTGGCCACCAAATTTCCACGCATTCATGCATGGGCAATAAGCAAGAAAGCCACGATTGCTAAAATGGGAAGCTGGGTCGAAGGAAATTGGAGGTGGGATGTTAAGTTAAGAAGGCAGCCTCTTAGCTAAGAGCAAAATCAGTGGAGAGATTTCACTACCTTCATTAAGAATTTTCAACCTCACCCCACTGACAAAGATATAGTGGTGTGGAAGAAAACTACTAGTGGTCTCTACACTCCTTCCTCTTTTATTAAAGCAAGCCATGGTACCCCCCTAGCTCTACAAGTTTTTAGAAAAATGTTTGGATTGGCTACGCTCCCCCGAAAGTCGAAACTTTCTGTTGGCAAACCCTCCATGGCAAAATAGCTGCTAAATCTGTTTTGATGCATCAGGGAGTTCTTGCAGTTGATGACGCTAATTGCTCATTCCGCACCTCTCAGCTCGAGACTCCCTTTCATGTTCTCTTTGATTGCACCATTGCTTGGAAAACATGGTCTTCTTGTTGTTGCTTATGGGGTATCACTTGGGTTCAACCTGGTGATGTTTTGTCTTTTTTTAGGGCATGGTTTGAACTTCCCATGCCTACGGGCAAGAGAGATACATGGAGAATGCTCTTTTTTGCAACACTTTGGACACTTTGGCTTTGTAGAAATCAGGTTATTTTCAGAGGGAAAAGGTTCAATCCAAACAAAATGAGAGACATCGCCTTTTTATGCCACATGCTTTGGTGTCAAGGGAAATGGGACCTTGGCCATGTTCCTACTGACTTGTGTCTCATGGAGCCTTTTTGGTCCAACATCAACACTAAAAGGAAGAACCAAAGAATGGCTGCCAACTGGTCAACTCCACCACCTGAAACTCTTAAACTCAACACAGATGGCGCAGCAAAAGGCAAACCCGGACCTGCTGGTATTGGAGGAGTGATTAGGGACCACCATGGCTTCATTCTGGGAACATTCTCTGAAAACATTGGTATTGAGAACTCAAATTTTGCTGAATTTTATGCCATACGAGAAGGAACCAGCTTCTTCTTTTCATCTCCCCGGGCTGCCACTCATTCTCTAGTTGTGGAAAGCGACTCTGCCAATGCTATCAATTGGGCGCCACACCACTGCAAAGTCCCTTGACGGATTATAAAAATTTTTCGAATGCCATTGAAACTTTCTTGTGTAAAAGCACAAGAATCACTTTCAAGCATGTAATGAGGGAAGCCAACAATGTTGCAGACGGATTGGCCAAAGCAGGGGTATTAAGAGACTCAAACTTCAAAGCCTACTTTCAAAACCAACAGGGGGAGAGTACATGAACTCTTCCTTCATTGCAAAAAGCTTTATTATTTTGGTTAACCTTCAACTATCCCAATGTCTTTTCTTTTGAATATGATTTCTCACTTCATCCTCTGTTTGTCATGCTTTGTACCTCAATGCTGGAAGTAGCAGACCTCTTTTTTTGTAATCTGCTATTCTTTTGCATGGCATTCTTGAAGTGCCTTTTGTAATCTCTTCTTACGAGATCGCTTGTGAATAACAAATACTGCCTTTCAAAAAAAAAAGAACTTAAAGGAGTTGAGGTATTTTACCGAAACTTTAATGAATTATGGGTACATTTTGGGGTCTTATTGAAAAGTTAGAGATGTACAAGTTGCTTGCTAGAGTACCAAAAGAGAAAAGAAAAATAAAATATATATCATACTAGCTTATGCTAACTACATAAATTTGTTCCAGAAGTCAGAAGTACTATAGATGATCAGCATTCCTATGAATCTCCACATCTTTCAAAGCTCTTATGCTTCTTTTGCTCATTAACAATTACTCTTTCAATCATGGTTACTTCTTTATCATCTTATTCTTTGAAACAACTTCTTGTTGTTGTTGTTAGCTTTCTCTTCGTCATAACCATTAATATGTCCGATTTTAAAGGATGTTTCACATCAATCTTCAGCTTTGGTGATTCCTACACCGATACTGGCAACGTAGTCCACATTTCACTCTCCGAATCCAGGGAGCTTCCCCGCAGTGCTTTTCCTCCACATGGCAGGACCTTTTTTGGTCATCCAACAGGGCGAAGCTCCGATGGCCGGTTGGTTATAGATTTCCTTGGTACGTATATATATGTATAACCAGGTGAAATCAAATATTGACCATATGGTTTAACTTTTGGTTATGTTTATATCAAATAATGGTTATATATATATTGAAATTTTGTTTTTGCAGCTAAGGATTTGGGACTCCCCTTTATAGCACCATATTTTGGAGGTGAAAATGGAACATCACAAAATTTTCAAAAGGGTGTGAATTTTGCTGTATCGGGTGCTACAGCACTGGATTCTGCGTTTCTTGCAGAAAGGAGAGTCTATGGTCTCGTCTCAAACCTTTCTTTGGGAGATGAAGTGGGCTTTTTCAAAGATGTTTTGCCATCTCTTTGCTCATCTTCTTCAGGTAAGCTTTTGCCTTGTTTAGATTTGTGTTTTCTAGAAAAGAAAACTGCAGGAAATGTTATTGTTGATATTTTTTCTTAAAATTTTTTATTATGTGGGTAATTTCAGTTTAATAAAACAAATTGATAATTTAGTCTGAGACAAAGCATGAGAGCCTAATTAATATTATATTGATCTATTGATGATGGGTTTTATACATCTTATTGTATCAATGTGGTTTAACGGTTATGTAGACTTTGACTTAGAAAATTTCTAATGAAGGCTTCTACTAGTGTTTATTATTTATATAATTGGCTAAGTCCCTCTTCACTTCTAACAACGGTCTCTACCCATTAACGAAATCTAACCTCAATCAGTATTAATGAATCAATGTACGCAATTACAATTATATAATTCTTAGTGTTCTAATTTTCACATATAGATCTAGAGATTAAAAACTTTAATTTTTTTCTTCCCTCGTCAAAGAAACTATGTAAGCCCTGTTTCATTTTCAGTGAAGAATGGGAAAATAAAAATAAATTGGAGATTGAAAGCAAATTTAATCTAATTTCTCTTCATACATAGTTGGCTTTCTTGCTCGGTTTCCTAAACCCAAAAATGGATTGTTTCATAGATTGCAAAGAATTCCTTCGGACTTCTTTGAGAGTCATGGGAGTGATCGGAGGAAATGATTACACTCACGCATTTCAACAAGGCAAAAAGTACGACGAGGTTCGAGGGTGGGTTCCTCTTGTTGTTGGTAACATGGCTTCGGCAATCAATGTAAGAAACTCTATCCCAACTTGCTGGAAATATTCACAAACTCTGAAGCCAAAATTTTTCAAGAATTTGAAACATCGATGGAGACAACTATTGACAAATATCACTAGGCAATGCGATGCAGGAGTAGATGGGAGTATGGGGCAGGGACAATTTTGGTCCCTGGAAGCGTACTACGTGGATATATGGGATCGTATCTAGCATTATTTCAGAGTTCAGACAAGGAAAAATATGACCCTTGAACTGGTTGTTTAACATGGGCAAACGAGTTCGGAGAGTACCACAATGAATTGCTTCAGAAGGAACTTGATCGAATTCGGAAGCTTCACCCCAATGTCCACATTATTTATGCTGACTATTACAATACTGCAATGCGTTTCTACACTTCCCCAAACAAATTTGGTACTTTCATAAATAGCTGTCTTATCATTGTCCTTAACTCAATGATCATCAAAATTTGGCTTGTTTACCTGGATTTTTTCTGGATGATTCCAGGATTTACGGAAACTCTGAAGTCATGCTGCGGAGTGGGAGGTTCATATGGTTTCAATTTATCTTAACGCTGTGGTGACCCACCTCTGAGAATCTGCTGTGATGACCCTTCTTCGCATGTAAGCTGGGATGGTGTACATTATACAGAAGCAGCCTACAGATTGCTTTCCAAGGCTATACTAGAACAACTATTCACCATTCCTAGTGTAAATAACTTGTCTTCCATTTACTTGTTAACAGACAAACTTATCAGTAGCTGAGACATGGGTGACTGTTTATTTGACATCTTTTTATGTTCCTTTGTCAATTTATGGCAACGGATTTAGATTCAAAACAAAATCTCACTTTAAATTAGGTGAGATGTTACTTTCTGTCTTTGAATTTTCTTTTGTTCCTTTAGTGAATAAAATACATGTGAGTTGGGGTGGACTTAAAGAATTTTTTTGAATGGTGTCATTATGATCGTGCTCAAAAATTTTTTTTTTTCTCGATTCATGATTTGCTGAGAAAGTACTTAGATTAAATTCAACATAACTTTGCTTAAAAGAATATTGTTGAGTGCCATCATTAGTGAAATTTTGTTATTGTTGCTCAAAATTTGAATCTTGTGAGACACTTTTTTTTCTTTTAAAATATCTTGCCATAGCTTATTTATCTAAAATTATAAAATTTGTTAAAAATTACTATTCATTAGTATTAATTAAAATATTAAAATTAAATAAAATATGATCTTCCATAGCAAATTATCAAGTTGAGTAACTAACAATATAACAATTTTCTATTCATTGATCAAAATTAAATATAAACATCCACAAACTACATAAAATTAAGTACAAAAATCAAATAATCAAATAATATATCTATAAAATAAATAAATAAAAAAGACTCATAATTTCAAGATATTATTTGACATGCAATATTATTTTCTATTAACTATATAATAATTAAGAACCCAAATTATCAAACTAATCAAAAAAAATATTTAGACATAAAGTATTTAAAAACTTAATTTGAATTGAAAAGGGGCCTTTATCACATATTTGCGTTCTATTCATATTAAAAAAGATAAAGAGGTTTTTGATGTGATGAAACTACCTATTGATGAATATTCAGCGTCACTTGGTTTACCAATGACCCCTAAAGTTAGGTTCTTTAACCAAAAAAGGAAAAGCAAAATGGAGTCAGAAAAATCTTCTTTTCTTGAATCAGAAATCTTTAATGAGGAAAATGAGTCAGTTATGCCAAAAGAAGAGCTACTTGTAGAAGATGTCAAAGACAACAAAGTGGACAAAGATTTTCTTCTGAAGGATGGTACACAAGATGTGGGAGAACAGAATACTAGTGAGATTGGAGATACTATGTATGTCCCTCATTCATGTCTTACATAAGGAGTAATCATAATGATGGTCTTGCAATGATGCCAAATTATTTGACTTATGTAGTAGTCAGTTGAATGGCTAATTCTTTTGATTTAATTGATGATTTTACTGGTAGACTTTAGTTGGTTAGGTGGTAACATGCAGAGATCCTTGTCTGGTTTTCATTTTGCAAGTAGTTTTTGAGTTACGTTTCTTTCTTTAGGTCGGCGACACGGGTTTTGAAGAAAAAAAGGCTGAAGATCAGTGTTCATAGGCCTTTGAGGACAAGGGTGGTCTTTGATGAGGAAGGCAGCACGTAAACTCCATTTGCCATTTTGGGTGACAAGAAGAGTGGCAACATTCTGCTCGACCAAGGTACACATTATCACTTCTGTTTACAGAAGGTTATAGGCTTGTCAGTCTTGTGCTACTTTTCTACAGCTTTTAATGTATGATCTGTTAATTAATTTGATTTGCTTTTTTCTGCTTCTTATGTAATAAGGAGAAAATATTATCTTATGACTAATTTAATTCTTAAGTCAACTAGACTTTTGAATAGTTTTAGACAGCATCTTATGTCATTCAAAATTTGGTGCTGCTTTTGACATAAGGGGCTCTCTTCCAGAAAGATATACTCAAATGGACTGTGTTTTCGATGCTTTGACTGTGTTGAATGCATTGTTGCTTCTTGATGTTCTTTCATCTAATGCTTTTCATATTGCAGACAAAAATGATGAGTTCTACAGGAAAATGAGAGCAGAGTTGAAGTATGTTGAATGTTAGTGGTATTTGATCAGCATCAAAGTAAAATGGTTAGCAGCAAGTAAGGATACACTGGTAACAGAATGAAGGAAGAAGTATCAGTAATCAACAGAGCACTTCTTGCAGCTATCGTTTAATATTTTGTTCATTGTCATTTTAGACTGTTACTCTTATGTTCTTTAATTGTTCTTTACTTTACTGTTTTACTTCATTCACTAGTGTAGAGAGTCTGTTGTTATTTCACAAAATTGTCTCGTTTTGCTATGTATGTTGAAGGTTGTTACACAGATTTTTGTGACATTCCTTCTTGATGTTAACAATGCCAAGCGTCTATAGCTGGTTAGCTACAGTTTTCGTTATTCTCTCTTCTCTAACAATGTATATATATCAGTTGGTTATTAATAAAAAGGTGCTGCTGTCATTTGAGAGCCATCTATTTTTATGTTCTCTAGAGTTCTTCTTTGTTTTTTGGAAATCTATTGATAATATTCCTCTTCTTTGCTAAAAATCAACATAGTATCAAAGCATCTATAAGGATCTTAAGGGATTGTTGGTGCTATTTTTTTCTATTTTATCTACCTTGCTTTGTTGGTTGTTTTTTCATCCGATTGTGATTGTTTCTCCACGGCCACAGCTGGGTTTAGCACATCAGCTTCGCCAGTTTTTTCAGGGGAGAACTATGCTTTCTGTTTAGTCAAAATGAAATCCTACTTGAAGGCCTTCAATATTTGGGACGCTGTGGAGACTGGGGTTGAGCCAGCGCTAATATATGCAAATCCAACCATTGCTCAGATGAAGCAACATGAAGAGAACATTGCTAAGAGGTACAAAGCTTTGTCTTGTTTGCAATCTGCTCTGTCTTATGATATTTTTGTTAGGATAATGCATTTAGAGAATCCTAAAGAAGTTTGGGATCACTTGAAGGATGAATTTCAAGGTAGTGAACGTACCAAACAGAATCAGGTATTAAACTTAAATAGACAATTTGAGATGTTGAGTATGGATGATAATGAGTCTGTTAGGGAGTTTTCAGGAAAATTGATGGGTATTGTGAATCAACTCAGATTGTTGGGGAAAGCAATACTTGAAGATAGGCTAGTTAGTAAAATGCTAGTTAGCTTACCTGAAAAGTATGAATCTAAAATCTCTTCCTTAGAAGATTCCAAAGATTTATCACAGCTCACCTTGAAAGAGTTGGTAAATGCCTTGGAGGGATTGGAACAAAAGAGAGCATTTAGGCAAAAAAAGTTAGTTGACAGTGCTTTAGTTGCAAGAACAAAAACTTTGAAATCGGGTGGCAGCAATTCTAAAAGAAATGTAGTTGAGAAGAAGGAGAAAAGGGAAGAAACCAGTGGATGATAAGTCTGGGAAACAGAAGACCAAACATCTTCCTTGTACTCATTGCAAAAAGACCACTCACACTGCTAAGTTTTGTTGGTATATGCCTAATGTAGAGTGTAGGTCTTGTGGTCAGCAAGGACATGTTGAAAGGGTATGTAAAAACAAGAGTTCACATCCTGATGAAAAGGCTGCTGTTGCAGAGGAAGTGGAGAGTACATATTAGGTGTTGTTCATGGTTCGAGAGGTCAGTAGTTCAGACAAAAAAAAATTGTGGCTGATAGATAGTGCTTGTTCAAATCATTTGACTGGAGATGAAAGTCAGTTTACCTCATTGAATAGGAGCTATAAGGCTAAGGTGGAGATTGGTTATGGGTCATTTCTTAGGATACTTTGTATAGGGACAGTAGCTGTCAAGACTCAAGCAGGTAGCAAATACATACATGATGTCTATTTGGTTCCTAAAGCCACTCAAAATTTACTTAGTGTTGGTCAGATCACTAAGAATCATTATTCATTTTTATTTAAGGGTCAATACTGTACCATTTTTTATCCTAAAGGTGAGGAGGTGCTGACTGTTGAGATGAAGAACGAGTGCTACCCTATTGACTAGAAAAGGGTAACTATCAAAGCTTTTATCAACTATGTTGATGATTCTGAATTATGGCACAAAAGATTTGGACATGTCAACTATCATTCTCTGCAAAGGATGTACTCTCAGAAGTTGGTTGATGGCTTACCTAAGGTTGAAAAAACTGAGTTACTATGTGGGATATGTCAGATAGGCAGCAATGCAAGCTTCCATTTCCAAAAGAAAGGAAGTGGAAAGCATCCAAGAAACTGCAGCTCATACATACTGATCTGGGAGGCCCTATGAAAACTGTCTCCTTATGTGGCAATAAGTATTATTTGATCTTTATTGATGATCTAACCAAGTACTGTTGGACTTATTTTCTTAAGTTCAAATCTAAAGCTCTATCTTACTTTGTTAAGTTCAAGAATCTGGTTGAAAACCAAGCTAATGTGAGCATCAAGATCTTCAAGAGTGATAATGGTAAGGAATACACTACTGGGGAGTTTAAGAAGTTTCTTTGTAAGTTTGGCATTACTCATCAACTCACTGTTTGATACAACCCTTAGCAAAATGGGGTTGCTGAGAGAAAAACCAGAACATTGATGGAGATGTCTATATGTTTGTTGTTTTAAAAGCAATTATCAAACCACTTTTGGTTAGAAGTTGTGAATACAGCAAACTACCTACTGAATGTAACTCAAACAAGGGCACTGGTTAATAAAACACCATTTGAAGCTTGGTTTGGTTACAAACCTTCAGTTGCTCACTTAAGGGTATTTGGAAGCATCTGCTATGCAAAGATCCCGGATCAAAGCAGGACTAAGTTGGATGAGAAAAGTATCTTGGCTATTCACATTGGTTACAATGAAGTTTCCAAAGGATACAAATTGTATAATGTGAAAACTCAAAAGTTCTTTGTCAGTAGGGATGTCAAATTTGATGAACATTCTTATTGGAACTGAGAGAAGTCAACTGTTGATTCTTTGAGTAATCAGAATCTTGTGCAATACTAGTCAGTGAGAGAAGATGATGAAGAAGTGGATATTGAAGATGAAAACCTTGCTGTGAGAGGTACTAAGTCACTGCAAGATATCTATGCCCGGTGTAATATGGCAGTGTATGAACCTACTAGTTATGCAGAAGCAGCAACTGACAGAAGGTGGGTGCAGGCAATGGAACAAGAGATGTTGATGATTGAGAAAAATGGTACTTGGTTGTTGGTGGACAAACCAACAGATCAGCATGTAATTGGAACCAAATGGATTTTCAAGACAAAGCTTAATACTGATGGATCAGCGAACAAGTACAAAGCAAGATTGGTAATAAAAGGGTATTCTTAGATTTATGGTGTGGACTACAGGGAGACTTTTGATCTAGTCGTGAGACATGACACAATAAGGTTGTTGGCTGCATTAGCAGCTCAAGAAGGGTAGAACATCTGGCATCTTAATGTGAAATCTTCTTTTTTGAATGGCTATCTTGCAGAAGACATCTATATTCATCAACTACAAGGATTCATCAAACCAGGGACTGAGGATAAAGTCTGCAAGCTGGTGAAAGCGTTGTATGGCTTAAACCAAGCTCCAAGGGCCTGGTATGATAGAATTAACTCATTTCTCATTGCTGAAGGTTTTCAAAAGAGTCAAATGAGCCAACACTATATGTGAGCAGCACTAAAGCTTCAGTCAAGGTAATTTTTTCTCTATATGTTGATAATTTATTACTTACTGGTTCGAATTTTAGTTCCTTAAGTGATTTTAAGAATAAGCTGATGAAAGAATTTGAAATGACTGACTTAGGAAAGATGCACTATTTTCTGGGATTACAATTCATTCAAAGGTCAGATTACATTTGTATACATCAAAGTAAATATGCAAATGAAATTCTGAAGAAGTTTCACATGGAGAAGTGTAAAGCTGTGGATACCCTTTTAGCTTCAAACTGCAGATTAACCAAGGATGATGGTACCCCAAGTGCAAAAAGTTTAGTATATAAGAGCATCATTGGAAGTCTACTCTATTTAACTGCTTCAAGACCAGATATTATGTTCTCTGCTAGTTTGTTGTCTCGATTTATGTGAAGTCCCTCACAAACTCACTTTGCAGCAACTAAGAAAATGCTGAGGTATATTAAAGGAACAGTAGAGTTAGGCTTGAAATTTGAGAAGAAGAAAAGCTCTGTTCTTATGGGATATTGTGAGAGTGATTGGGTAGGAAGTCTTGATGACTCTAAAAGCACTTCAGGTTATTGTTTCTCACTTGGCAGTGCAGTTTTTAGTTGGAATTCTAGAAAGCAAGAGGTGGTGGCTCAATCCTCTGCAGAAGCAGAGTATGTTGTTATTGCTGCTGCTTCAAATCATGTGATTTGGCTAAGACAGGTCTTTCATGATCTAAGGTATATCAATGAGAAGGGTACACTGCTATACATTGATAACAAATATGCTATTTCAATTGCAAAAAATCCTATGCAGTATGGTAGGACAAAACACATCAAAGTGAAGTTTCATGCAATCCGAGAGGCTGTGAAGGATGAAGAAGTTGATATTCATCACTGTGGCACTAAACTGCAGTTAGCTGATATTTTTACTAAGAGTTTAAGTAAGGATCAATTTATGTTTTTGAGATTTGAAATGGGGTTGTGCAACTCAAACACCAAGGAGGTGTGTTGAATGTTAGTGGTATTTGACTAGCATCAAAGTAAAATGGTTAGCAGCAAGTAAGGATGCACTGATAACAAAATGAAGGAAGAAGTATCAGCAGTCAACAGAGCACTTCTTGCGGCTATCGTTTAATACTTTGTTCATTGTCGTTTTAGACTATTACTCTTATGTTCTTTTACTGTTCTTTACTTTACTATTTGAATTCATTCATTAGTGTAGAGTGTCAGTTGTTATTTCACAACACTGTGTCGTTTTGCTATGAATGCTGAAAGTTGTTTCACAGATTTCTGTGACATTCTTTTTTGATGTTAGCAATGCTAGGCATCTATAGCTAGTTAGCTATAGTTTTCGTTATTCCTTCTCCTCTAACAATGTATATAAATTAGTTGGTTATTAATGAAAATGTGCTGTTGTCATTTGAGAGCCATCCATTTTTATGTTCTCTAGAGTTCTTCTCTGTTTTCTGGAAATCTGTTGATAATATTCCTCTTTTTTGCTAAAAATCAACAAAGCAAGTGGACAAGGAAGACAAGTTTTTGGAGCACCAATGGCTTAGGAAGAAATTACTCAAGCAGAAGATGAAGTGTAAGAAATGGAGAGAGGAGGAAAAGGATAATGAAAAGGATAAGGATGATCTTTCCAATTCAGAAGGAGAGTCAGATGCGAACAAAAAACATAAGAGGTTTAAAGTATACTTTCATAGTAATAGTGATGATGATTAAACAAAAGAAAATAAGGTTGATGCAAGTTTCAATGCTAATTTCGTATCTCTGGCAAAACAAGAAGAACTTGCTCTTAAGTTGTTAAACTTAATGCACTCGTAAATTATATGAAGTACATGATCCTCCTATTGACCGTACATTAGTTCATTGCCAACAGAAATAGCTGTGTTGAAGATTAATACTTAATCTGTGAAGTTAGCTGACTAAAGCATGAAGTTAGCTAACTAAAGTGTGAAGTTAGCTGACTACAGTTATTGGCAGGAAGCAACAAATTGAAAGTTGAGGAAATTTGTTCAAGGAATGAAACGCTGCCCTTAGGGATTTAAAAAGCTTAATGATACGATGGTTTCTTGTGTCGTTTAACTTGGTTTAATTATTCAGTTGCTAAACGCAGTATTTTGATGTCGTTTTGCTTGGTTGTCATTTTCTGTTGTCAATGCTCAACAGTCATGCTTATTCTTCTTGTTTTCTGTTAGAGCTGTGCTTCGATTGGTGTGAAGTTTTTCCTTTTGATTCGATTTATGAGGAAAGTTTATAATTGCTTAGTATAAATACAAATTTGAAAATTGGATTGATGTGCTTTTTGGATCCAATATTTTGAGCTGAATTTCTTTCTCTGTTTTTCTGCTCAACAAAGCTCTTTGAACTTTTTCAAGTAAAATTTTCCAGAAATTCTTTAATTATCTGTTTGGCTGTTTTCTTCAATTGGTATCAAAGCTTTAAGTGATCTTGAGGGGCCTAGGTTGTGATACAATGACTTTCGGATTCAATTCATCAACCCACCAAAGTTCATCGGAGAGAACTATTCTTTCTAAAGTGTAAAGATTGAGCCATATCTCAGAGCCTTCACGTTGTGAGAAGCGTGGAGACAGATGAGGAGCCAGTGCAAAAAAGAGCTAATTCAACTATAGCTCAGATCAGCAATTTGAGGAAGACAAAGCAAAAAGGTACAAAGCTCTGTCTTACCTTCACTCAGCTTTATCTGATGAGATTTTTTATCAGGTTATGCATTTGAGATCTCTTAAGCAAATTTGGGACTATCTGAGGGATGAATTTTTTAAAAGTGAACGAACTAGGCAAATTCAGGCTTTCAACTTAACTCAAAAGTTTGAAACGCTTAGAATGAAGGACAGTGAAAACATTAGAGATTTTACTAGTAAAATGATAAGACTAGTAAATCAATTAAGATTACTTGGAAGGGAAATTACTGAAGAACGTTTAGTGACTAAGATGTTGGTGAGTTTACCTGAGAAGTATGAATCAAAGGTGTCATCATTAGAAGAAGCTAGATATTTGACTCAGATTACTCTAAAAGAATTAGTTAATGCTTTGGAGGGACTTGAGCAGAGAAAAGCTATTAGGCAAAAGAGTGCAGCTGATTTTGCCTTGATTGCTAAGTCCAAAACTCAAAAAGATGATGATAGAAAGTTAAAGAGTGATACTGCTGAGAAGAAAAACGGGAGAAAGAAGACTGGAGAGAAAAGACAATGAGAGAAAAAGAAAGAGTTCTCACCACTTCAGTATTGCAAGAACACTAATCACAGTGAGAAGTTTTGTTGGTACAGACCAAATGTGGTATGTAGAGCTTGTAATCAAAAAGGGCATGTGGAGAAAGTATGCAAGACTCGTGCCAAAAGAAAAGAAAAGGTTGATGTAGCTGAGCAAATAGAAGATGAAACTGAAGAGGTTTTGTTTATGGCAACAAGTGAAGAAGGTCTGAGCAAAAATACTGTATGGTTGTTAGACAGTGCCTATTCACATCATTTAACTGGGAATAAGTCTCTTTTCTCCACTCTTAATATAAGTTTTAAGTCAAAAGTGAAGATTGGAGATGGTAACTACCTGGATATACTTGGCATTGGCATTGTTAAAGTTGAAACTGCCTCAGGAGATAAGTGCATCAGTAATGTGCATTATGTATCAAGTGCCAACCACAATTTGTTAAGTGTGGGACAATTGGCCAAAGACCATTACACTTTGCTTTTTAATGGTAAAGTTTGCACATTGATTGATCCGAATGGTGATGAATTGTACACTGTTGCAATGAGGAACAATTGTTATCCTCTTAATTTAGCTAAAAATACTTCACATTTGGCTTTGTATAGTGAGCTAGATATATCAGAAAAGTGGCACAGGAGATTTGGACATGTCAATTACAGCTAATTGTCTCTAATGTCAGCAAAGAGTCTAGTGAAAGGCTTGCTTGGGATTGTAAAACCATCTAAGCTTTGTAAAGCTTGTCAACTTAAAAAGCAGACTAGGAAACCATTTCCTAAGCAAAGTGGATGGAAGGCTTCCAGAAAGCTTGAGCTGGTGCATACTGACATCTCTGGTCCCATAAAAACTGCTTCACTCAGTGGAAGCAGATACTGGGCGATGCTCCGATGGCCGTCTGGTCATAGATTACGTTGGTATGTGTATAGGCAGTTGAGTGATTACATGCTTTGATATTGGTCATGGTTATGCTATAGTTTCTCCATGGTTTTTGCAGCTCAAGGTTTGGGACTCCCGTTTTTACCACCTTATTTTGGAGGTCAAAATGGAAGACCAAAAAACTTTCAGAAGGGTGTGAATTTTGCTGTGGTAGGTGCTACAGCACTTGATGATGCGTTTTTCAAAGAAAGAGGAATCAAGAACCCTTTTACAAACGTTTCTTTGGGAGTTGAATTGGGACTTTTCAAAGAAGTTTTGCCATCTCTTTGCTCTTCTTCTTCAGGTAAGTTCTTGTATCCTTTCAGATTCTGTTTGATAAGAAGGAAAAGGGCCCGGTAGGTTAAAATATCTTCCACAGTTTACTAGTATGAAAAGGAAATTAAGTAACAAACTAATCAGTCAATTATCTCTTTTCATTTTCCTACCCGTTTTCCAAACGGTGAAGAAGCTATGTCCTATTTCATTTCAGTGAAGAAGGATGGGAAAATGAACTGGAAATTGAATTACACAGTTAGTCTATCAATGAACCTTAATTTCTTGATCTTGCTTGGTTTCCTGCTGCTAAAACGCTATGACTCACAGATTGCAAAGAGCTCCTCCGGGAGTCTTTGATTGTTATGGGAGAGATTGGAGGAAATGATTACAACTATGCATTCGAGGAAGGAAAAAACCCTGAAGAGATTTGAGAGTTTGTTCCTGTTGTAGTTCATACCATATCTTCGGCAATCAATGTAAGAAAATCAGAGTGCCAGCAGCATGCTAAAATATTCACAAGTTTTGAAGGCAAAATTTCCCAAAAACTTGAAAATTTAATGCTGGTTTTGTTTCAATTCCATTACTTCTATATACTTGTTTCTTTGGTTCAGTGAATCTGACATGTTAACAAAGTTTACTTGGCAATGGTGCAGGAGTTAATCGAGTTAGGGGCAGTCACATTTTTGGTCCCTGGAAACCTTCCAATCGGATGCTCACCAGCATATCTAACATATTTTCAGGGTTCAGATAAAGGTTCAGATAAAGGAGAATATGATCCCTTAACCTGTTGTTTAACATGGCTGAACCAGTTCTCTGAGTACCACAATGAATTGCCTCAGCAAGAACTTGATCAAATCCGCGAGCTTCATCCCCATGTCAACATCATTTATGCAGACTATTACAACATTGCAATGCGTTTCTACCATTTCCCAGACCAATTTGGTACTTCCATAGTTTCAACTGTCTTACAAAATATTTCAAGCTTATCGTATCCAAACTAATGTTATAGAGGGATATTAATTAATTCTCATCATGGTCATCAAATGTTGGCTTGTTTACATGAACTTTTTCCTCTTTCTGCATGATTCCAGGGTTTACAAAAACAATAGTAGCATGTTGTGGAAGGGGAGTTCCCTACAATTACAGCTCATCCATGGCTTGTGGTGATCCACCATTGAGAAGCAGCTGCGATGACCCTTCTTCATATGTTAGCTGGGATGGTGTGCATTTCACTGAAGCAACCTACAGATGGATCTCCAAGGCTGTGTTAAAAGAACTATTCACCATTCCTTACAGAAACAGCTTATGTCTTCCATTGACAGTGAACAACAAATTCATTAGTAGCTGAGATACTAAGGTGTTGATTATTTATTTTCTCCGAATATTAGAGTATCAGATGTCAATTTAAATGAAAAAAAAAAGAAGAATTCATTGGAATTAATTTGATATATATATGAGTTACTAAAATCTTTGTTTCTGGTTTTTGGTTGATGATAATCGGCCTCTCTGGCAGTGATCAACATCACTTTTGATGAATCCAACTTACTTTGATTTGGAATGCTTATTAAATTCATCAAATCAAGTTATCTTTCCTTTCATCTTATATATTTTCCTCATTCAGCTCTTTGAACTAGGAAAAGAACTGTCGATCCATTTTGCAATAGATATTCATCATGCCTGCAAGTAGGCAGTAGTAAAAACACAATATCATGCTCTTTAATGAGAGCATTTCATTTTCTCCTCTCATGTTGTTGATTCATTTCATTGCAGAGAGATTATGCATTTGTCATTAAATCAAATGTTCGGACGGTATAAGTTTTTTATATGAAAAAAATAGTTAAATATTACTTAAATTTGAAAGCAATCAGCCTTCAAAAGAAAATATCAAATGCAATTAACAGGGCATTGCCATGGGGGACCAAGTTCTGCATAGGCTTTTAATTAGTTCTTCATGGAGGCAACAACTCCAAGAAATACACGTGGGGTTTTGTTTGGTACATAATACACAAACAAACTCGTGGCATTGTGATTGTAACAAATACCTACCAGTCCATAGGCATAGTGTAGGGGTAACACAATACCAAAATTCTTCTGCAACTTTTTCTTCTTACATTCATGGCTAATCCTTTTTCGTCTTCTTCATCATGTTCCTTGTTGAACTTGAAACAGCATTTCATTGTTAGCTTTCTCTTTGTCACCTTTACCATAATTACACATGTGAATGGATGTTTCACGTCAATCTTCAGCTTTGGTGATTCCTTTGCTGACACCGGAAACTTTCTTCAAATTTCACTTTCAGAACACAGCGAGCTTCCTCAAAGTGCTTTCCCTCCATACGGACGGACCTTTTTTCATCATCCAACAGGGCGATTCTCTGATGGCCGGCTGGTTATAGATTTCATTGGTGGGTGAGCATGCTTTGGTTATGCTAAGATTATTATGGTTTTCATTTATTTTCATGGTTTTGCAGCTGAGGATTTTAGATTACCGTTTTTACCACCGTATTTTGGAGGTGAAAATGGAAGATCAAATAACTTTCAGAAGGGTGTGAATTTGGCTGTGGCGGGTGCTACTGCACTTGATGATGAGATTCTCAAAGAAAGAGGAATCACTAATCCCGCCACAAACGTTACTTTGGGAGTCGAATTGGGGTTTTTCAGAGATGTTTTGTCATCTCTCTGCTCATCTTCTTCAGGTGAATTGTCATATCCTTTACATATGGTGTTTGGTAGAAAGGAAAAGAAAGAATAGAAGTATTTTTATGAAGGACAAACTGTTCCACTTACTCTAATATGAACCAATTCTTTGATTGTTATGGGAGAGATTGACAGATTGCAGAAAGCTCCTTAGCAACTCTTTGATTGTTATGGGAGAGATCGGGGGAAATGATTACAATTTCGCATTCGAGGAAGGGAAAAGCAATGAGGAGACTCGAGAGCTTGTTCCTCTAGTTATTGATACCATAGCTTCAGCAATCCATGTAAGAAAACTGCCTGCCAGCGTGTTAAAAATCTTGATAAATTTGCTGATATCGTTAACATATTTTAGTAGGCAAGGCAATGCAGGAGTTGATTGAGTTAGGGGCAGTCACATTTTTGGTCCCTGGAAACCTACCAATTGGATGCTTCCCATCATGTCTGACAAACTTTGAGGGTTCAGATGAGGAAGAATATGATCCCTTAACCGGTTGTCTAACATGGCTGAACCACTTCTCTGAGTACCACAATCAATTGCTTCAAGAAGAACTTGCTAGAATCCAGGAGATTCATCCCCATGTCAACATTGTTTATGCAGATTATTACAGTGCTGCAATTCGTTTCTACCTTTCTCCAAAGCAATTTGGTACTTTCGCTTTCCTTAAAACACAAATTGAGCTTATGTAGACTACTGAAAACTCAAATTCTTAACTTAATAATCATTTCCAGGGTTTAGAAAAGAAACTCTGACAAAAGCATGCTGCGGAGGGGGAGGTCCGTACAATTTCAACTTGTCGGCACTTTGTGGTTATCCGCTGGTGACATCCTGCTGTGATGACCCTTCTTCGTATGTAAGCTGGGATGGTATACATTATACAGAAGCAGCCAACAGATTGCTTTCGAGGGCCATATTAGATGGACCACACACCAATTTTCCCATTTCAAATAGCTTGTGTCAGTCATTTACTGTAAACAACAAACTTAGCAATAGTTGAGGACAGAAATTGAGAATCTTAATTTTAGAAGGTAGGTCATGGTGTGTTGGAGTTAGGCTCAGTTTGCAATACTCCTTAGCATGAAAAGTTTGTTTACAATTTGGAGAAGTAGTGCTGTGCTAATTATATGTCTTTTACTTGGTGACTATTTAGTTTTTTTTATTTGATGGTTATTTGATTTTTCATGTTAGTCATGTTTTGGCAATTAAAACAAATGTAAGGAATAATCCACAAACTTAGTGGTGTGACAATTTCAAATAGTGTTATCTATTATTTTTTAACATTATCTTTTATAAAGTTATAAAAGCCGTTATCTTTATTAATAAAATTGTGTGATTATCTTCTTTTTTCGTTTTAGCACTCAATAATTTCTTAAGTGTTCCAAAATTCTAACATGGTGACATGAAATGGGAGGTCAAGAGGAATTCCATCCCTTGAATGGTTCTAGGAGAAGTAAGAACAAGAAACAGGCCGCAGGTCAAGTTTCTTACCCTTACTTGTTCTTCTATTGCGGTGGTGTCTCTGGTTTACTGATTTGAGTCTGCTGTTTCCCTTGTTGAGGTTTCTTTTGCTGTTCTGAGATGATTGCTCTGAGTTTGATAGCAGGGATTCATGTACTTTGTATAGTTCAACAGGTTGTGGTCATGGCTGTTTTTTTTTTTAAGCCATTCCAAGACAGTAATTGACCGGAGGATTACCAGTTGATATTTGTGTGCTTTTGTAACTAATAGTTCTATATAATGAAATGATCCTCTTTAATTTTCAAAAAAAAAATTAGAAGGTAGAAATATTTTTATTATATTTATATATTTAGAATATTTCTAATTTAATCGATATAAGACTATAGTCAATTTAATAAAATCTTAGATAAGGGAAATGACTTGAATTTTTAGATAAGGATAGTAGTTTAGGTTTGGATTTTTTTAATAAAATCTTAAATTATAAAAGAAATTTTTTTGTCTTTCCTTATAATATTTAAATATTAATACATAAATTACTTTTGATAAATTATTTTTACTTGAAATCTTTAACTCCACTTCCTATAAAATTGTAAAGAAATAATGAGTTCGTTAGTATATTAATTATCTTACATCCTAAATAAATAGAATAAAAACTGGAACATTTTAGGAAGTAAGTGGAGCCATGAAATGAAGGGGATAATGATCAAAAGAAAGGTTGCATTCTAAGGATCAAATCCCCATGCCCTGGAATCTATTTTCCAGGCTGGTGAATTGGTTGTGGATATATAGAAATGTCCTAATGCTTCTTCAAAGTTACGAGGACCACTCTATCCATGATTAGGTGCCATATATTGCTTTATGATTCACTGTGTGGTTCTATTGTAAGCTACTTTGCAGCTGTTGCTGTCATTGATCCATCTAAATTCTACTAGGTTTCTAAAATTTAATGAATTATCAGTACATTTTGGGGTCCTACTAAAAAGTTAAGACAGGGACAAATTGTCTTATCATAATACCATTTGAAAATGACAAATCATGCACTCAATACATAAGACAAAAAAGAGAAGAAAAATAAATTTCAGATAATTTTTTTATATATATATAATAAAAATAAAAGTCAAATAGTAAAAGTATTAATCAAAAACCTTATTGATCAAGATTTTAAGTCTTATAAAAATTCTATATTTTTACAGTTAATACTCTTGTTAATTCAATATGTTTTTCTCTTCTAATAGGTAATTAGATGCATGAAAATTGCATATCATTGCAATCATAAAAAATTATGCAGGCAATACTTTCAAAAGAATGAAGTAAAATCAAATTCAGAATCTTCAAATTAATAAAGAGATATAACATGTTTTCTATCTAACTTATGGTAATCACATAAATTTTTGACTTATTGATTGATATGTACGTCTCCACGTATATTTCCAAAGCTCTTATGTTACATTTTTGCTCGTTAGCAATTACACTCTCAATCATGGCTACTTCTTCATCATCTTACTCATTGAAACAGCTTCTTGTTGTTAGCTTTCTCTTTGTCATAACCATCGATACTTCAGATCATGTGAATGGATGTTTTACATCAATTTTCAGCTTTGGTGATTCCTTCACCGATAATGGGAACTTAGTCCACATTTCACTTTCAGAATCCGGGGAGCTTCCGCACTGTGCTTTTCCTCCACATGGTAGGGCATATGTTGGTCATCCCACAGGGCGGTGCTCCGATGGCCGGTTGGTTATAGATTTCCTTGGTATGCATGTATATAAATGTATGACCAGGTGAAATTAAATGCTTGATCATATGCTTTAACTTGGGTTTTATTCGTTTTTGCATGGTTTTGCAGCTGAGGGTTTGGGACTTCCCCTTTTACTACCATATTTTGGAGGTGAAAATGGAACATCACAAAACTTTCAAAAGGGTGTGAATTTGGCTGTGTTGGGTGCTACAGCACTGGATTTTTCATTTTTTTAAGAAAGAGGAGTCCATAATTACTTCACAAACTTTTCTTCGAGAGACGAAGAGGGGTTGTTCAAAGATGCTTTGCCAACTCTTTGCTCATCTTCTTTGGGTTACCGTCTCTTTTGTACTTACCAGTAAAGAAGTTATGTATGCCCGTTTCATCTTCAGTGAAGAAAGAAAAGTTCGTCTCTCATGGAAGTTCTCTCTTAAGAGCAAGAGGGGTTTCTTCATTTATAGTCGTTGACTGAGTACCTTGCTTCGATGCACAGACTTCAAAGAATTCCTTCGGACTTCGTTGATAGATATGGGAATTATCGGAGGAAATGACTACGGCCATGCATTGAAACAAGGCAGAGTACGAGGAGGTTCGAGGGTGGGTTCCTCTTGTCGTTCATAGCATAGCTTCAGCAATCAATGCAAGAAAACTCTGTCCCGACGTGTTGAAACAGCAATGCTGTTTTGGTTTACCTTACATTCTCCTGGAAACGCAGGAGTTGATCGAGTATGGGGCAGGGACAATTTTGGTCCGTGGAAGCATACCACTTAGATGCATGGGATCGTATCTAACAATGTTTCAGAGTTCAGACAAGGGAAAATATGACCCTTTAACTGGTTGGTTGACATGGGTATACAACTACGGGGAGTACAACAATGAATTACTTCAGAAGGAACTTGATCGAATCCGAAAGGTTCACCCATACCGCAATGCCTTTCTTAGTCAAGACGTAGTCAAGTGTAAATATTAATAAGAAAAAGAATAATTGACAAATAGGAAGCATAATATTAAGAACCATTAAAAAGCATTCAGTCCAAACAACTACTATGGTATGTAAGACTGTGAATGGCAATTGTATTCAGCCTGCAACAACATTGCCCATAGACTAGAAAACTCAATATCAAAAGGGAAGAGAGGTAAAGGGATGGGATGAAACAAGAAAGGGAAGCAAAAGATAAAAAGAAAAAAAAAAAAGATGAGGGAACATGACCCTCTCAGAGAAACAACCACAACATTGTACACCAGCCAATGAAAACCCACAACCTTAAAACATGTCGGATCAAAGCAACACCTGGAGTGCCCTGGATCAGACTGGACCAGTTTCGAGCCACGGTACAGCAACCACACCTCACTGCAAAATACAAAAAAAATAAAACACATTAAGCACAATGTATATAATGTCAGAAAATGATAATGGTAGATGTTGTGAGCATAGACAAACTAGTCATTTCATTTGTTTTTTTATTGAACTTCCATGCAATTAAAGTAACAAAGTCTCAAAAAAGATTCAGCATGCTTGCATTCTTTCTGCTTTTGCTAAGAGCCAGGAATAATTATGAAAGTATGTATAATTCATAAAATCATGTTTACCTGCTGTGGTTGTTGGTAAGCTCCTGGCTGCTGGTAATTCCCGTATCCAGGATAGCCCCCATAGTACATGTTAGGATCTTGGGGAGGAGGTGCATATCCATATGCTTCAAATCCTTGAGCATATCCATAATATCCACCATTCCACTGGGCCTGATCTGGTTGAGCCTGAAACTCCAACAGATTTCCCTCTTAGTTTGCAGAAATATATACAGCAAGGTTTTAATTGCAAAATACTATGATTTTAAATACAAAACCTGTTTGCTTGAAGGACTACGTCCCCATGAAAGTCGAATGTTTCTTCCTCCTAACATGGTGCCATTCAAAACTGATAAAGCTTGCTCCGCACTAGTTCTGAAGTACATCATATTGCAGAATAAATTAATATAATATAATAATATTTCACACACTTAAATATATGGAAGTATTTACTGCTTACCTGTTAGCATATTGAACAAAACCACAATGCTTGTTAGCAGGAATTTTTACATGAACTACCTCACCCAGCTGGCTAAATATTTGTTTTAATTGATCTTCAGAAACACTGGGATCCAAACCACCGACAAATATCTGCATTTAAGCATGTAAGATTTCAGTTGACCATACCATGAAATAAAGTATATTAATAAACATAAAAAAGCTACCCACTGTGGTATTATTTGGATCATTCTCGCCAGGATTTCCTTGAGTATTCTGGTAAGAAGCTGCAAATGACAAATACATGTAAACCACCATTGAATGAGATGATAAAAAGAGCTCATTGCTTCTCAAAACTCAAATTAAACATTGTTGAAAAAAGCAAAGCATTAAGATAATACACTTACAAATACTAAAAAAGTTAAAAAAAAATTTCCTCCATGGCATGCAAAAGAACAAAAATGTAAAACCACCAGTTATATATCACTCAAAAGTTACAATTGCAACCATAAACATCTTTTGGGTTACATCAAGGCTTACCATTACCAGGGAAAGTGAAAAGTATCAGATTAAATAGATTTCAATAGTAGCCCAAAAAGAAATCATTAACTACACTAAACTCAGGGAATCAGTAAAGGTGCTATTCTTTCATTAACCTTTTAAAATAGAATGAAAAGGAGAAAAAGGAAAATTGAAATCAGAGACTCAACTTTTCTCTGCACTTGACATGAAATATTTCCTTTTTCTCCTTTCTTTCACTTATTTTTTGTAAGGGGGAGGGGAGGGAGGGAGGAAGTTGTCAGTGCTATAATAGAATGATTCACAACTTCAACTTCAAAGATTATGTTTTAGTAGAAAGAACCTATCTGCTAAACTAATTTCAGAAATGTTTTAACATTCTCTGCATAGACAGAAACCTATGAAGATTATATTAGTAGCCACAAAATGGCAAGACGAAGAACATATTTAGAAACTAAGGAAATTCTTGTAAACTGAAGTGACACAAAACCTCAAATGACAAGTAGAAAACAGAATGCCTTGAAAATGCAATATTAATACTGGTAGATTCGTAAGCAGCTAGGCATTCACTATTTAGGTTTGGACAAAAAAGCATGGACAAGTGATCTACTTCCATTGAGGTTAAATCCATTCACTGAAAATGCCTTTAACTAGAAGTTCCAGGTTTCTTTCCTGACTCAATTTGTCCTCATTTGTAACAAAGCAATAGAATGAGGACAAAGAAGTTACTATAACTTTAAAAAGAAGCACAGATTTAAAATGCAATAGAACAAAACTTGCCCCAAGGTTCATTAACAGAATGGTGCATGATAACATGCATAGTAACTTTACCCATGGCTGCTTCACCTAGTTTCGAGCATTACAGCTTGAATTTAAAGGAAACAAAAAGGAGTGCATAAACATACGCAAGTATCGAAAGGGAACTGATCTATGAAATTAAAAAACAAAAAAGTTTCTGGACTCGTAAAAGAATCTAAAGAAAGATTTAAAGGAAACATGTTGGGAAAACTGAAACAAATTGAACTTGACTGGAATACTTAATAAGGAACTGGAAAAGTAATTTGCGAATGTAGCACAAATACTGCCACGAGAAAATGAAGCTTACGACATAAACAAAGTAACTGACCTAAAATGAGGCCACGCATTAAAGTGGAATCATTTCAGCTGATATCAGTTCCAGGCCCCCCAAAATGAGAGCCTCTTGGTGTCCTGCTTTAAGACAACATGAGTTTTATATAAGTTTGTGAATGTTTTAATATAATTAAACGTGCCCAAGTTTACAAAGGCAAACTGGAAGGAAATGACTTTGTATAAATCCCGCCAATCTTCTAGTGCAAAACTGAAAGAATTTGAATTTTAAGGACACTGTAACAACTAACAAGTAACAACTTCAACTCAGAAAATTAAAACCCAAAAATAAAAATAGAATAACCAACAAGCATTCAACTTGTCCAGTCAAAGTACTCTAGGTTAATCATGGCAAATAGAAACTATAAAAAACCAAGCAACCTTCTTATAGAAATCAAGATAAATAATGAACTTAACATAAACCACAAGATAGTACCTTTTGGATACTGCTGACCAGTGACCGGCTTCTTATTAGCAGCTGGACCAATCCGCATTGCCCTTGTAGAACAATAAATCCCGTTCATTTCGGTCATGGCACGAAGCTGCTCAGTTTCATCACCAAACCTCACAAAGCCATAACCTTTGGACCGTCCTGTACTCCTATCAGTGACAACTTTGGCACCCTTCACGGATGGGTAAACAGCTTTAAAAGTCTCTTGCAACATATAATCTGAAACATCCGCAGCCAAATCCCCAACAAAGATTGTGTAATCAGGACCCTCATCTTGCCTCTTTTCCCCATATCCAAGTGCCGCCCAATTCAACCTAAAATTCTGCTCAGAATTCGGCATTGGCACCCCATTATACGACTGCAAAACCCTCTCAGCTGCCGCACGTGACACAAACTCGATAAACCCATACCCCTCTGGTAGCGCCGTTTGCTTATTCCTAATCACCTTAGCTGAAGCCACCTAAAAAAACCCAAAAAATATTAAACTTCCTTTAATTACTTTTTACTGATTTTTTTACTTAAGCAGTTAAGTTTAAAAGGAAAAGAAAGGAAATTCATTTAAATAACAAAAGGGAATAATATTTTGATTAATTAAAATATAGATAAAACTGCGAAATTTATTCGACTATATTTGCTCCGTTTAATTAAATTTTATTATAATTTTTTTACTATTTTACTATTTACTTAGGCACTCTTAAATCTTTTTTTTTCTAAAAGCCCCTAATTTTTTTCTCAAATATTATAATTAACTAATTAATTACCTCTCCAGTGTGAGCGAAGATGTTGATGAGGTAATTCTCATCCATCCACTGCTGAAGATCACCGATCCAGAGGGATCGAATCTCGCTGGAGCCGGCGGCGGCTGAACCGGTGGAGTACTGCTGCATCTGACCGGGCGGAGGAACGGGTTGCGGAGCCCAACCGGCAGGTGGAGGAACCGGCTGACCCGCCTGCTGCTGCTGTTGTTGTTGTTGCATCATCATCCACGGCTGCGACTGCGGTTGCTGCTGGTACTGCTGGGTTTGAGACTGATCGGCTGCCATGGACTGCGGCGGAGCTACGCCTCCTGCTGGGGGTTGTTGCATCATACTCGATAGATAGATAGGGAAGAGAATCGGGAGATCTCAGAGAGGAGAGGAAACCCTAGGCGTAAATTGAAGTTTTATAAAGAGGGGATTTTTTTTTTATGGACAAGAGGATGCCTGTCGGGTAACACGTGGAGAATGGGAATTGGGTCACAGTAATGGGCTTTTGATAGGATAAATCTGGTATTGGGCTTGGTATGGGTTAGATTGGGCTGAGTTTAGGCTAAAATTCATCGCCTTTGTTAATAAAAAACGCTTCTTAAGGATGTAATAAAAAAAAATTTTATCATTTCCCTTCGTCTCATTATTTTTGTTCTTTATTGATTTTTTTTGTTAAACAAACTCTAACTTTGATCATTATTTTAAAAACCATTGTAAAGTTTAAAATTTTGAATTTTAAACTTTTTTAAAAAAATTTTTGAATTTTTAATTTTATATAGTAGTCTTATAATATGATAAGAAAAGTACACCATGATAAGAAAAAGAAATTAAATTGAACTTAATAATTCTAAGTGCATGTAGAAATGGTCCAATCCCTTGTTATAATTCTTAGTGTAAGCATTACTTGGTAAAATTTTCTTCTATCAATGAGTAATTACTTCATTTTAAATGCTTTTTGTTAACTTGTTGCCTGGACTATACTACCATGGCCAGATCTTATAGGCTGGAGTACCAATCAAACTCTCAATGTTTCAATAAATCACTTGGAACCTTCATAAAATAAAAATCTACTTGGCTTGTATAGGAAACTTAAAGTTTAATTTCCCATGTCTTGATTTAAAATACAGAGAGAAGGATAACAAACAGAAGAATTTTAAGCTTATTCTTCTACTTATTGTAGATACAGAGAGAAAAATAACATTGATTAGGTAAATTATTGAAAGCAAGTGATCCCTTTGCTTGACAACTCTGTGAAGTCAACATCTTGATCAACCCAAAGCACAATAATTTCAACTACCTGGTTTTTTTTTTTTATGTAAATAATAAAGATTAGCACAAGTAAACCACTAAAATTTGATTGGGACTAGGCGAACAAGTGAAAGAAATGAAAATGGAAAGTAGCCTTTGATTTACCTGTGTTTAGTTGATGGCTCAAACGTACTCATTGATGTTTAAACATGCCTTTGCAACTTCCCCTGCAATCATCTCACAGTTCTTCCCTGTAAGGTGGTAGCTCACCCCAAAAGCCCCAAAAGCTCCTGCCCCATTGAATGGTCTTGGCGTCTTGCTCAACTAGTTGCGGTGTCTTTTTAAACAATTGAAACAGTGAAATGTAAAACAAAAGTATTAATGTTACATGTTATAAGGGTAAAAGAAAAAATAGGCATATTATAATTTACAAGCATTTTAGGTCAAAAATTCATTAAAAGTAATGGAATCATTCACTAAAAGTGATATTTTAGACCAATCTTCTGATTACAGTGTACTACTCAATCATTTAAGTAATTTAAGTAAAGACTTTGAAAAATTATACAGTATAATATTATTAAAGACTCTAATTGCCTTTGCACATACCGAATAAAAGCTTGAACTTAATTCACTAATCAATAAGAAAAACTCTTAATCATCAATAACGATTATGTTGGGAGGATAAGGAGAATGAATAAGGTATTTTTAGTTTTTGTGAATAATATTCCTGCCAAAGTCCATGAAGATGGCTTCAAAGGATTTGGGATCAATTTGGAAATGTTGTCAATACATTTGTAGGGAGAAATAGAAGCAAATACAGTCAGAGTTATCCTTTTATCATATTTGGATATTTTAATCAAGCTAGGAGAACAGTTCAAAGTTTAAATGGAGTCTGGCTTCTTAACCAAAAGCTAAAGGTCAATAGAGCCAGCTATGGAAGCCATGATTCATTTTGAAGGAGGAAGCAAAAAGGAAGCTTCTTATGCACCTAGTGTTAACCACTTAGGAACGGAACCTGCAGTGGGATTTTGAGACAACTTGGCTTTATTCACTACGCCATCTTATGCTCTGTTATTGAAAGGTCCTTTTGAAAAAGGTGGAGCTTCAAATGAAGAGAGAGAATATGATCTTCAATGTCTTAACAAGCATGGAAAACATGCTTTGGTTGAAGAGAAGTGATGTGGTAACAACATAATGTAATTCAGATTTAGCAAATTTAATAGAATTATTTAAAATGGAAGGCATTTCAGGGCTGCTTATGAGGAGTTTGTCTCTCAAAAGAATTTCTGCTAACCTTTGAGGATAAGGAGCTGTTGGAAGAGCTCAAGGATAAAGGTTGGGATTGGCTTAACAAATGGTTTACTAAGGTGGAAACATAGTTAGAGAATTTTTCATCAAAACTCCTTAACAAGTGGGTGATTGCACAGGATATCCTTTTGATGTGTGAAATAGGCATATTATAAATTATAAGCTTTTAGGCCAAATTCATTAAAAGTGCCATTCTAGACTAGGTTTTGGTTGTAGTGTCGTTCTCAATCATTTAAGTAATTTAAAGACTTTGAAGATTATGCCTTAAAATAGACAAGACTAAAGTTTTCAGGGTGTATACCTCTGTTTTGGCATGCACATATGTCTTTGAATCTATGAAGAAACCTGTTGTCATCTTGGGACATCCTTTTACACTGAAATAATGCAAAGCCGATAAGACAAAGTGATATCCCCTTGGACAAAAGTCAACAAGGCTTGGCAGTTCTTTAAGTGATAATTCTCTTAATTGATCAAACTTTATCTCCTTTTCAGTTGTCGCTTCTGCTTCATCTTCAAGTTCAAATACTTGCTCCAATTTAGAGTTCCCTTCAACTTTTAACTCTTCAAGTTTTGGAAGACAACGAGCAGATCCAAGAGGAAAGAGATGTTTTAACTTTTTGCAATATTTAACAGAAATTATGGTCAAATTAGGAAAGCTTATAGGTTGGAGATCATCATCTGATGATGAACAAACTTGATCCTCAGCAATGATTTGGTCCAATTCATCACAATTTTGTATTTCTAGGTTGACCAACCGTGATAAACTTCGAGCAATTGTAGGTGAAAATATGTATCTTAGCCTCTTGCAATCAATCACCTCCAGAATTGTAAGGTTTTCAAGAGTTACAACTTGAGCGACATCCTTCCATATAATCTGCTCTTCAGATAAGTCCTCCAGGTGGAGTTCCTTTATACGCCCATGAACTTGGAATACTTCTTCATGACTCCCAACTGCTATATATTCTTGATTGCAGTTGGCTGAAATACGCAATTGAAAGCTATTTACCAACTCAGAGAGATATAATTCCTGCAAATACAGACACCACCAAATGTCACTAAATACGTTCCTTTTCTATTAGATTGGGAATAGATGAGCAAATAGTACTCATAATTTTTTAGATGCCAATTCACAAGAAATCCTTACATTTTTAATGATAGGACATATATATGTTTCAAAATTTAAATCCAAAATTTTCATGAAATGGTCTGAAAGTGGAATCCAAAGACATCTAACCTCTTTCAAGTTTTTCTCTGTTAATTTTTAACATAAAACCATTTATGGCTTTCCTTTTCTTGTGTTTTTTTCTTTGTCATTTTTTCTTTAAGCATGTTGATTTGAAAAGTATAGATAAAGTGGTAAAGTGTTAATTTTTTTTAATTTACCTAAATTACATAAAAAAAAAAAACATAAAAGAAATGAACCCCCTGGAAAGCCTAACTTTCTCAATCTGTTTCTCTTGTCTGCAACAGCAAGTAGAAACACTTTGAATAAAAAAAAAAAAGGGAACTCATGGCCAAGAAGAAAAAGAAAACTTAAATTGAAGAAGAAAGAGAAAATTCGAATCAGAGAAAGCAAGAGAAACTAGAATCGAAGAAGAAAAAGGAAGCTCGAACAAGAAAAAAAGCAAGATTTGTCGTCTTGAAGAAAATATATGATGAACCTCAATTCAGAAACAAGGACAAGGAAAACCCAAAGATCCCCACAAACAAATTAAAATTTGTTTTTCAAAATAAATAGTATAAAATTTTTGTTCTGCAATTTTAAAAAATAATTGGATTAGTTTGTGAGTGTTGAAAAAAAGATTTAGCTCAAAGGCAAAATCCAAAACCATAATTGAAGGAAAAGTGTATAGAGAAATACCTCTAGCTGAATTTGCTCATTAACTTCTTTTTGAATAGTGAAATTTCTCAATTTAGGACAGTTGCAAACTTTCAACTTCTCCAAGGATGGTGATGAGATGAGAAAGTTTTCTGAACTCAAATTTATCAAGTTTACAAGTTGAAAATCTTGTAGGCAAGGGAGTCCAATGGCACAATGAGCTGGCCCTTTCCATATGCTCTCTAATGCTGGTAATAACCGTAGCTTCAACCTTCTTAAATTTGAGAGTGGTACTGCCTGATTTACCTCACATAAAAAAAAATATAAAATTTATTAATTAATAAATAATGAAAATGAATTCTTTATACTTGATCTTAATTACTGAGAAGAAATATATTTTGTTAAAAAAAAGTAGAAAGAAGTATTAAAAGTTAATAATTTAGAAAGATTAGATAGTAATTATTTATATATTTGATAATTAAAAAAAATCATTAGAAAAACAATATACGAGACCATTATTAAAGGAAAAATGAAGAGATAAGAGGTACCTCTAGCTCAGTCATTTCTTTATCAAAAGCAAAGACTTGCTTTAATTTTTCGCATTCAGATATCTCACACTTCTCTAGATGCAACAGACTTTGAGCAAGGCAAGGTGAAAAGATAGATTTCAATTTATCACAACCATAAACTATTACTTCCTTTAGACTTTGTAGGCTTACATGATGAGTTGGCTCTTTCCATAAACTCTTCAATGTTGGCAATGACGTAAGCTCCAAATAAGTTAAATTTGACAATGGTTGTACCTGATTTTCCTGACATAAAGGAAAATATATAATTTTTTAATTAATAAATATTGAAATATGAATTCATTGTACTTAAATATTGAGAAGGCATATATTTTAAAAAAATTATAAATAATATGTATTTAAAAGTTAATAATTTAGAAAGATTAGATAGTAATTATTTAAATATTAAATAATTCAATAAAATGAAAGATAATTAGACAAAGAATATATGAGAGCATTATTAAAGGAAAAATGGAGAGATAAGAGGTACCTCTAGGTCTACCATTTCTTTGTCAAAAGCAAAGACTTGCTTTAATTTTTCGCATTCAGATATATTAAGTGTTTCTAGATGCAACAGACTTTGAGCAAGGCAAGGTGAGAAGATAGATTTCAGTTTATCACAACCATGAATTGTTACTTCCTTCAGACTTTGTAACCTTACATGATGAGTTGGCTCTTTCCATATATTCTCTAATGCTGGCAATGACGTCAGCTCCAAACTTCTTAAACTGGAGATTGTGCGCGTCGGACTTTCTTCCTTTCCAAAAAGCCAATTCATTTGAAACACTGATTGCAACTGCTTACAATCGACAATGTGCAATGTTTCTAACCTTTTTAAGAAGCTAATCGATGATTGACCATGGCACAACTCTTTCAAAGAAGTCATGAATGTAATGTCTAACTTCACCAAATTAGAGAATGCAGTGGTTGGACTTTGTTCTCGTGTTGTATCGAACAAGCATTCTAGATTTTCACAATATACAAGCTCAAGAGAAGTTAATTCCTTTAGTCCGCGCTGATCTACATTTGGGACAATATTTTTGTGTTCCATGGTGACCTTGGACAAAGTAAGCTTCTCCACATTGCAAAATAGCTCCTTGAATGCATTTAATGAGGATGAGAAATCCTTAATTCTCAAGGTTCTCAAGCTCAGCCCCTCCAAAACTTCGATACCTTCATAATATTCACTTACAGCTATATTGTAGCTTTGTAGTTTAGGGAACACAAAGTTTTCTTGAGAACATTGATTAGTAGAAACTGTCAGTGCTAATCCAGTCAAACCAGTCAATGAATTCAGCTCCAATAAGTTAGCATTGTTATCACTTGTCATGTGTAGCTCTTGGAGTGAGGTCAACCTGTTACAAACAAACACAAAATGTAATTAATGCAATAATAGCACTTTCAACCGAATGATAAAAATAGCAAGGTAATGAAATGAATAAGATAACATAAACTTTTTTATTTCTTCATTCTTAAAGCTACTTTTGTACTACGGGTTGCAATGTTTCATAATAATAGCAGTGACCAAAAGCTCATGCTAGATATATATATGTTTGTGATAGTCAAATCAAATAAAGTAAATAATAGAGAAAAAAGATAAAATAAATTATATAAAATTAAATAACTGAAAACAATAAGATAAACAGTTTTACCTTGGTAGCAAGTTAGGGGGGAAATAACAGTATGGCCCTTCATCGTAAGAAAAATATAGTGATTTTAGTTTATGCAATCCCACTAATTCTTCTGGTAGCTCATAAATATTAGTCTCCAGCAATGCAAAAATCTCAAGGTTTTCCAGATTCCTCAATGATGAGATGTTCTCAAGCTCACAATTTATAATGCACAGAGTTCGAAGGTTTGTCAAGAATTGAAGTGCTTTGAGTGCGAGTACCACATCTTGAAGAAGTAAAACTTGGAGGGTTGTCATTCTTTCAAAAAATGCACACGAAACTCTCAGTGAATTGTTTCCTGTGAGAAACAAAGTCTTGAGTTTTGAAAATTTCACTTTGTTAGGAAGATGATTGATCTCAATGTTCCATAAGGAGATTGCCGTATAACATCCAAACCTTTCACTCATAGGCCATTCCGTCAACCAATCTTTTACCATGAATATGTTTTCCCCTCTCGATGTTATCCAATGAGCAAAATCACGAACCACATCATGCATTTTTATATGTTCTTTATCATTAGCTTCCAATAATAAACCAGACTTTTGGAGTTTTGACAGTGCTAGATGAATTTCCCTCCTTAAGTCTTCCATGAAGTAATTATTATTAAACAATCCCTGACCAATTCCACATATAGTCAACAATTCAATACTAATCTCATAATCTTCCGGAAAAAGGGCACACAACAAGAAACATTGCTTGATATTATCTTGATCCAAATAATCATAACTAAGCTCAAGGCATGTATAAATACCTCCACAAACATGTTGATTATCCAAATGCCTTGAGCTCTTGAGTCGTTTATTTGCTGCTATCCACGCATCTAGACTTTCACCTTTTAGAGCCTTTGCCACAGTTACAATTGCAAGAGGCAAACAGCCACATTCAGGAGCAACCTCCTTCGCTACATTCAAGGTGGGAGAGTCATCTTTCAGACCAGCTTTGTCTTTGAATAAAACCCATGCTTCATGTTCAGATAAAATGTTCAGCTTAAATTCCTCTTCACAATCCATTTTACAACAAACTTGTTGATCACGTGTAGTTAAAAGAATTTTGCAACCCTCGTGTTCACCACCGAATGGAATTCCTATAATTTGCAATTCAAGTTCTTTCCAAACATCATCGAGAATTATGAGAATCTTCTTCTCACTTTTTAATCTCCGCCATAACTCTTCTGCTTTTCCTTTTTCTGTACTTGCTTTAAAGTTAAAATGTAAGATTTCGGCAATTCTGTCTTGAATTTTGTTGAAGTTCGGAGTTTGGGACACTGTAACAATCACAACTTTATCAAAGAGCTTTTGTTCCGTAGCTTGCTTCCCCACTACTTCCGCCAAAGTTGTTTTACCCACTCCTGGCATTCCATGCAATCCAATCATGTTCACACCATCACTTTTTAAAGCCTCCATAATCCCACTGAAAGCTAACATTGAAGATTCGGAACGCATGAAATCCTTGGGTACTATGAACTCTATTCCTTGAAGAGGAGGACGCTGGCCGACTCGTGAAAAGTTACAAGTCTCTAAAAGCTTAGAGATATCAAGTGTCTTCTTCTCTACTTCCTTACTTAAAGAGGATCTCCAGCTCATACCAGACAGCCATTTGGAACGCTTGTTACTTTCTATTTTATCTGACAAATTCTGCACATCTTTCAGTTCTTGTCTTGCCTTCGTTAGCCATTCCTCAACGTCATGATTAATTACCTCAGTTTGCCTTTCGGCTTCATTCACGTCATTCTGTACCTTATCGATTGCAAGTATAAGTTGTTCCCTCTTTGCATTGAAATCTTCAATAATTTCATCAAAACCGAAAATAGGTTTTCCCAATTTCCCTGCCAATTTTTTCAGAGCATTTGTAGTGATATTGGCAGCGACATTGGAAAACACAGAGGTTGCAAATTCAGCAGGACTGGTTTCCTTAGTATCCATTCACTGATTATCTGAGGTTGAAGAACAGGTTTGTTTGAGCAAAAGTAGTAACAGAGAGACAAAAGAAATTATTAAAAATTTCATTTTGTAATATATAAAAGTAAAAAAAAAATCAAAAAAAGAAAGAAAATTGCAAAAATCAACTTCTACAAAGCTATATTGGAAGCTATGTTCTTTAGTTATTAAATATTAATGCATTACAAAATTGACTAATAATGACAAAATTTCATAGTTGAAAATTTGCAGTGGATTTGGTTGACTAATAACTACTACTAATTATTAAGAAACTGTTTCCCCTAAACCCAAGAGATCAGCTCACAGAAAAATAAAATAAAATGCAAATATCTGTCAAGCTAAGATGAAAAGAATAGCTTAATTTGAAAATAGAAAATATCAGCCAAAGCATCTGAACTCGAAAATATATACTCAACTGTAAAACCAAGAAGAGGATGAAGATTTACATACCAAGGAAATATATGTGAACTTTGAGGAGCCAAGACAGAGCTTCATATATTTCAGACACTAACAAAGTCGGTGAAGGTTTTTTTTTTCTTTTTTTTTTTGACAAATAAATTATTTATACTCATAAGGACATATTTACGAAATAATAGTGACTAAATTTCATAGTTGAAATTTGTCAGTGGATTTGCTTAACTACTAGTAGGAATCAGTTTTCTTGTGGATTCCAAATAGTAAAGTACCGAAAAATCAAATATCTACTCAAATGTAAAATCAAGACAACTAAACCGCCAAAGAGACAGATGAAAATTTACATACCAAGGAAATCTATAGATGAACTCAGGGGAGCCAAGACGGGCTTCTGTTTTGATCCAGGCAATCTCACAAGGTCGTTGAAGTTTTTTTCTTTGTTTTTTTATTTTTTTTTGTGTTCAAAGAAAACTGAAGTTGAAATAAACTTTGCACTGCAATGATGAGAAGGCCAAGGAATTAATAAATAACAGACTTACACTTGTCTTCTTTTTAATGCGTATAGATAATTCTGCTTCTGGAAGGTACTGAAATCCTTTCTTGAAACTTACCACTCTGTTCTCACTACTTGAATGTGAAAGGGTAAGAGACAAATACAAGTTTCTAGCTCTCTGCTTCACACAAATGCCATGAGTGGATTGTAACTGTAGACGATCAAAACTGTTAATTTGGCCACACAAAATAATTCAGTGCCAATTTTGCATGTAAAGATTGCAGATGTATTCTCAAATGCATAAACCATAGAAGAAAATGATGCACATATATACCAAGGAAACATGAAGTTTGAGGACCCAAGGCCAAGCTTTTCTCTATTGATCAAAGAAAACTCAAGTAGAAATCAAGTTTGCACTATAATAACCAAAAGCCCACTAGCAGAGGGAATTAATAAACAACAAATATCTGTCAATCTAAGATCAAAAGAACAACTTAATTTGAAAATAGAAAACATGTGTCAAAGCATCTAAACTTGCAAATATCTATACTCAAATGTAAAACCACAGAAGAAGAGGATGAACATTTACATACCAAAGGAGTAATACATGAACTTTAAGGGGCCATGACAGAGCTTCTATTTTGATCCAGCCAAAATATATTACAGAAACTGACAAAGTCGGTGAAGGGTTTTTTTTTTCTTTTTTTGAGTTCAAAGAAAACTGAAGTTGATATAATAAACTTTGCACTGCAATGATCGGAAGGCCAGGAAATTAAAACAACAAAAAGACTTTCACTTATAATTCTGTTTCTGATAACAAAAACAGTAGTTGAACATAGAAAGTAGAAACTCTTAAGGCAAAGACTTGTTTTCTTTGGAGTCGTGGAGATACTCTGCTGGTTGGCTTTCCAGGAAGTGTTATTGGAACAGACCACCTTCAACTTGCATATTGATGTTATTGGAACAAAGTGGAAACTTTAAAAAACGGGTGAGCATTATGGTAAGTCTAACCTTATTGTATGGTCAATAAATATAATTAAAAAAAATAATAAAAATTTGTTTGATAGTTTAACAAGTAAACTATATACTTAATTTTTAAGCATATCCATTTTATTTTATGTTAATAACATAGATCATTTTTAAATTTATTTATTTTTTAAATATCATTTAATTTTAATTTTATTTTTATCTTAAAATATATGAATATTTTTATTTTTAATAATAACATTATTTCTAAATAATTTAATTCAATCAAAATTTTTTTTTTTCTCAATTAAGCTTGTTATCATGGTAGGTTACGTTAAATCTTACATAGTTACATCAATATTTAAACAATTTTTGTTCCACTTTTATGATTTTTTATGTTAATTCTTATATATTTGCGTTAAGATTTTTTAATTGTTAATTTTTACTATAATTATTTTTATCCTTATTATTATTCATTTATAAATTAAAATTTAAATATTTAATTTTTATAAATATTATATTTATTTTAACTTAATTGATTTATTTTGTTAAATTTTATATATTTATATTAATATTTTAATAACAATTATTCCACTTGCATAATTTTTTACTTTAATTTTTATAGATTTACGTCATACCTTTTCCTTTTTTTTTTAATTGAACATATTGTCTCCTATGATTTCAATATATTGAATCTGTATAAATCACTAGTTGCAAACAAAAAAAAAAAAAGATCTCCAAGCTTTCTTTTTTCTTTTTTCCTTTTCCTAAATTTGGAACAATAGAGAGTCGACTCCTAATTCTTTGAACAACAGCTACATAGATCAATTACTGAGTGTCTAAGTCAAATGCTTGGGTGCATCCACAAACTTCTGTTGAATTACTTTAATAAAACTTAAGTTAATTTCTCTAAAAATTTACCATGATTCAAACGTAAGTTCACACCTTCTATTTATATTAATTTCTTTAATATAACCTTTTATTACGTAAGTTCAGACTTTCACTTATCTTCTTTGGAATGCATGCAGATTATAATTCTGCTTCTGATAACAAAAACTGTAATTGAATATAGAAAGTAGAAACTCTAAGGCAAATTAAGACTTCTTTTCTTTTGAATCTCTTTTTCTTTTTATTGTTACTAATTTTTCTTATTCATATCCTTAGTGAATGACAAGGGCCCCAACATCTTATGCCTTATCATTGACCAATTCTCTCACAAAAAGACTGGAAAAAAAAAAGTAAAGAATGGAGTCATGAAAACTCTCTGCTAAGGACACTGGTTTTTTTTTTTCTTATAATTGGGGAGGGGGGATTCGAACTTTACTTTTTAAGTAGGGAGATTACACACCAACTAATAAATCAAATGTTCGGGTGCAGCTGAGGACCTTGGTTACCTTCCAGGAAGTTTTATGAAAACTAGAGGATGGGCTTGCGAGGATGTCAATGTATAGAAAATTTTTGAAATTCTGCTTCAAATTCATTGAATGAATATATTAAAATGAAAAGCCATAAACTTATATGTATTATATGTGTGAAACTGATGGCTTTTCCGTCACATTTAACAATAAATTGAAGTGGATCAAACCTTAAGCAGCTGATTTTTGAAAAAGCATTTGGTTAATTCTCACTCAAAGACAAAATATTGATGAAAGTCTAATTAATGCAAAATTGACTTCATCAGAAAATCATGCCTCCTCGTGGTTAATTAATGTATCTGTCTGATTATTTCATTGGGAGGGTAAAATAAAATGAATGCCTCTTCTCCCGTCCTTCTCCTCTTCCCTAAAGAACATGTGACAGTGGGTCCGCACTTTGAATATTGTGTGTAATAGGGAAGAAAGAGGTTTGGTCAGTCGTCACCTAATTCATTATCTCTGCTCTAAAGTTAACAAAGAAATATTAATTTGGAATTAGGACTCTTCTTAGCTCTTGCTTTCGAAAGAATTAAGTCTAACACGAAAATCTTATTTATCAAAGTAAAAGGGAGATTCTTGGAATTTTCCCAGATATTTTTGATTCATGGTGGAATATTTACGCCACAAAATTTTTGATTCTTGGAATTTACTTTTATTCTAAGGATAATTAAGTTCATACCTTTCATTTTTTCTTTGTGTATATATGCAAATGAGACACAAAATTATTGGTGGAATTTTGAATTATTGATGCCTTTCTTTTTGTCGTTTTTCATTTATTTTTCAGTATTAATATCTGATCTACTTGGTTAGTTTACATGAAAAACACTTGACTCTCCTTTTAAATAGAAACTACTATTATTATCTCGTAAGTGTCTTTAAGAGTTATCACTTTACCCTAATTTATATTTCTGTAGCAATTAAGCATTACTTGGTAAATTATCTTCTAGAAATGGGTAACGACCTACATTTAGAAGCATTTTGTGAACTTTTGCGGTGCTAAATCATCATGGACAAATTTTAGTGAACAAAAGATTCTTCCCGCAGCAGCTTTCTAATAAATTCTTATACATGATGTAATCATGAGTGTTGTTTCTTGAGCCGGAAATGACTTTATTTATAGGGATGAATAGAATATAACATATCCAACTTTGATATTCAAATAATAGAACAAAGTCAAGACAAGATAAGTGTTTTGCTTAAGAAAAAGAAGAATAAAGGAAAGGAAGACAGATAGGCCAATTTGGATTTAGTTGACTTATAGTTACGATGACTTGCACTCAATCCTATAGATGGGCCAAAGAAATTGAATTACTTCAATGAAGCATAGATTTCCCCTAAATAAAATTTACTTTTATTCTAAGGATAATTAAGTTCAGACCTTTCATTTTTTCTTTGTGTATATACGCAAATGAGACACGAAATCATTGGTGGAATTTGAATTATTGATGCCTTTCTTTTTGTCATTTTTAATTTTTTTTTCAGCATTAGTTTCTGACCTACTTGATTGGTTTACACAGAAAACACTTGACTTTCCTTTTAAATAGAAACTACTATTATTATCTTGTAAATGTCCTTAAGAGTTATCACTTTTCCCCTGTTTATATTTCTTTAGCAATTAAGCATTACTTGGTAAATTTTCTTCTAGAAATGAGTAAGGACCTACATTTAGATGCATTTTGTGAACTTGTTGTGGGGCTAAATCATCGTGGACAAATTTTAGTGAACGAAAGATTCTTCCTGCAGCAGCTTTCTAACATATTCTTATACACGGTGTAATGATGAGTGTTGTTTCATGGGCTGGTAATCGCTTTATTTATGGGAATGGATAGAAAAAGATATGCGTTTTGCTTAAGAAAAAGAAGAATAAAGGAAAGGCAGACAGATAGGCCAATTTGAATTTGGTTGACTTATAGTTATGATGACTTATACTCGATCCGATAGATGGGCCAAAGAAAAAAAGGGAGAAAAGGATGGAGTTCATGGAAATGCTCTCGTAAGGACCCTGGTTGGCTTTCCAGGAAGTGTTATGGCAAGAGGATGGGACTTGCGAGGATGTAAATGTATAGGAAATTTTCCAACTGACCACAATTGTTGAAAGTCTGCTTCAAATCTCTGAGTGTTCTTTTTCTTTTTTTGTGCTCCTACGAATTTAGAAGAAAATCGATACATTATTATGAAGACTTCCTTGTTTAATGTAGTCATCAGTTTCACAATTAGTTCAATCTTTTTTACTGAAGCATATTTATAGTATATTGTCCTTGTTTAATATACTTGTATAAGGATTAGTATAATTTATGAAGGGAGCCTTGTGATGAATGGTGGTAGTTTATCTGACCGCCTTCTGATGCATCTTTCTTTATCATGAAGGGAGCCTTCACAACCAAATAAAGTGGGACAAAAAGAACAAGCATTATTAATTTTATGTTAACAAGTAGTATAGCATATAACAAATAAACAAAAATCAGTGATAGTACAGAGCACTGTTATTTCTCTTCGTCCCCAAATAGTTTCTCTAGTTCAGAAGCAACTTCTGCTGTGATTATTTATAGTTTTGGCAGAGCAACACTAACTGGAAAGAGACTTTTCAGTTTATTGCAGCCTCCAATTCTGGTTTTATTCAGTGCACATAAACATAGAGGTTGGAATGAATCCTTTGATGATGATGATCCAATTCCAAGTGCATGTAGAAATGATCCAATCCCATTTTATAGTTCTTTTTACTAGAATTTTCTTTTGATATAGAGTAATCACTTAATTTTTTAAAATTCTTTTGGTGAACTTGTTGCATGGCTATACTACCATGCCTAGATCTTGTAGGTAGGAGTAGCAATCAAACTTTTCAGTATTTCAATAAATCACTCGAAAACTTCTCAAAATAAAAATCTGCCTGGTTTTAATTTTTCATGTCTTAATTCCTACCTAACATATTTACACAACTTATTCACCAAAAATTTAAAATACAAAAAATAAGGATAAGAAACAGAGAAATTTCACTCTTGTTTTTCTACTTATTGCACATATAGAGAGCAACATAACATTGATTGGGTAAATTATTGAATTCGATTGAAAACTCCATTAAGCAAACATCTTTAACAGGTCAAAAATTATTTTTAAAATTTTTGATTTTGTATAATATTTTAAAAAATAATGATCAAAATTGAGTTTATTTTTAATGAAAAATATCCAATAGATACAAACAAAATGGGATGGAGATAGCATGTATTTGTAATAATATTCGGTTCCGTTGATGAATATTTTTGCTTTCTTTTCTTTTCTCTTTTTTGCAAAAAAAGAATAGAAAGGAAAAGGAAAAATAAAAAAATAAATAGCAAAAAAGAAGAGATAAAAGTATCAAACTGGTACGGAATTTTAAAAAATAGTCATGTAATATGGATAATTATGGAAATAAAATGTATGCTATGGTAAGAAAAGGAAATTAAATTGAACTTACTAATTCTCTTGCTTTTGAGCCTTTTTTGTCTTTTGATAGGGTTAGCTTTTTAGTCTCATGGTTTATGATGCTACCAATTTTTTTGAGTAGCAGATCCGATTTGGAAATTGTACAGGATCTCTTCACCCTCACCAGCAGTTTATATTATGAGAGTCTTTTGCAAATTAACTTGAGACTTGAAATGACATGTCAGGTGTTAAGATAAATAAAATCCACTTTTCAAAAAAAAAAAATCTAATTCTAAGTGCATGTAGAAATGGTCCAATCTCTTTTTAAAATTCTTATTGTAAGCATTACTTGGTAAAATTTTTTTCTATCAATGAGTATTTACTTTATTTTAAATGCTTTTTATGAACCTATTGCCTGGCTATACTACCATGGTCAGATCTTATAAGTTGGAGTAACCATCAAACTCTCAATATTTCAATAAATCACTTGAAACTTTTATAAAATAAAAATCTACCTGCCTTGTATAGGGAAATTAAAGTTTAATTTTCCATGTCTTGATTGCTGCATAACATATTTGCATAACCCTAAATACAAAAATAAAGATAAGAAACAGAAGAATTTCAAACTTGTTCTTCTGCTTATTATACATATAAAGAGTAACATAACATTGATTGGGTAAATTAATGAAAGCAAGTGATCCCTTCGCTTGACAACTCTATGAAACCAACATCCTGACCGACGAAAAGCACAATAATTTCAAGTAACTGTTTTTCTCTTCTTTTTTATGTAAATAATAAAAGTTAGCACAAGTAAATCACCAAAACTTGATTAAGACTAGGCAAATAGGTGAAAAAAATGAAAATGGAAAGCAACCTTTGCTTTACCAGTGTTTACTCATTGATGTTTAAAAATACCTTTGCAACTTCCCCTGCAATCATCTCACCATTCTTCCATGTAAGGTGGCAGCTGATAATTAATCCAACTTTCTCGGTACCATTCTACGGTCTTGGTGTGGACTACATTTTGAGCAGCGGCGGACCCTTCAGTGACGTCTTGCTTAACTAGTAGCGATGCCTTTTTAAACAATTGAAAAAGTGAAATATAAAATAAAAGTATTACTGCAGAAGGTAGGAAGGAACCAAAGTCAGCGTACCAGTTGGAACCCCAACCTGCCCCAGCGAAGCTTACGCCAGGTGGTTTGCCGACAGGGGTTACCAGCCCACCATCACGGGGTACTCAGAGTGAATCGTCAGGTGGACCGGGTTGCCCACTTAATCAGAGCACAGGAGCCTGCAAAAACAATAACCCACAAGGCATGTCAAACTTGCCATGGAAGTAAAACCTGCTTACATTTTGTAGTCTTCAGCTAATTGCGTGGTAGGCACGGGCTCTTGTGTTGTGTTAGTATTCATCATAAGCAGGCAGGCTTCAGTTTGTAATTTAAGCATTGTGTAAGTGAAGTAGAATTATGCGTTATCTTGTACTTTGTGACCCCGTTGCTAGATAGCTAGAAAGGGCTACTTGGGCAGACGGCTGAGGGGATGCTCTTTGCACTTGTAAGGTGATGTTAGAAGTTTGAGAAAAGGGCCATGCTCTTTGGTGTTTTAGACTGAGATGGTGAGTTAGTTTGACTTCCTTGTCTTTGTTGTAGTTGCTTCTTTTGTTGCCCATCAGAGTTAACTAGTGTAATTTATCTGTTTCTCCATTCATCATTATCAAGTTGATATTGATGCTAGTTGAGCTCAGCTGGGTGTTTACTTATATGCGGACGATGGGTGACGATGCTTTCAATGTTGAATGCTAATTTGCCACTATTGATCTCTCCACTCAGCTTTCGTATGCATTTCTGTAAGAGACATCATTATTCCTATATCTGATTGCCATCCAACATAAAAAAAAAAAAAATCTCATGTTATGAGGGCAAAAGAAAAAAATATACATATTATGATTTATAAGCATTTTAAGCCAAAATTCATTCAAGTTGGATTTAGAAAATTTTTTTCTTTTATTAATTTTCGATGATTTAGAAAAGAGAGGTTTAGTAATTTTCAATATTTGTGAATTTTGGAAAGATAATGTTAAAAAAATCATTAGTAAAATTATGTTGCAATTAGCTTTTACATTTGTTTAAGATAATAAATGCATGCTGCCAATATAAATGTTTTGTTAGGAAGTAACAGAAAAAAATTAAGAAAATACTTTGTGCTTTCCATCAATTTGTCAGCCTTGTCCATCAAGTCCAAAACGGAAGCAATGAGGGTGCGCAACTAGAGAACGGGGAATGGACAGTGTGGGTTTCAAGAAGAGTTGTGTTCATTGAAATGATAGAAATTTTTGTAAGCGTAAGTAAAATGATATAAGTGAAAACTTAAGCTCTCCAAGGTACAATCGGCATACCTTATAAGACATTGGAGGCTTGCAACTTGGATGGGACTACTCATAAATCCCAAAGAAAGTACACATAGCAGTCTATGCATCTAATTACTCATAAATCAAAGGGATTACTTTAATATTCGTTTGATTTGGTTACAAAGGTCAATTAACTTATGACTTGACACGTAAAAAGTCGAAAGCTAACTTTTTCTATTTTCAAAAATTTAGATTAGTTCATATCTTTTTATTATATCTAATTAAATCTCTGAATTGTTATTTTTCACTATATATTAAAATAATTTTAGATGAAATTCATGGATGACTATTAATCCCTTAACATTTATAAGGCATGTGAAAAATATGATGTCATAATAAAATACTGGTTATATTTACTAATTAGATCAGTAAACTATATTTATTTTACCATGTCATGTGTCCATCATTGCCGCATCATATTTTCCACTTGTCCTACAAATGCCAACATTGTCACATAATATTTCTCATGTATCCTATAAATGCCAACATGACAAGGGATTAATGCGTCCATGGATTCTATATATCCAAATAAGGGAGAGTGTTTGGATAGTGAAATATTATATTTTAGAGCTTAATTAAACAGCTTTAAAAGTCTCTTGCGACATATAATGTGAAACATCCGCGGCCAAATCCCCAACAAAGATTGTGTAATCAAGACCCTCATCTTGCCTCTTTTCCCCGTATCCAAGTGCCGCCCAATTCAATCTAAAATTCTATAAACAGAGGGAAGAGAATCCATAATAAATAATAAATAATTTACAACCGTCAGAGCTATAATTTCTTACTCTATCTCTTCAAAGTAAGAAAGTAACTCGAACATCCTCAAAAATTGTATGAAATTCCAACTACGTGATGTCAAAGTTATCAGTTTTATATCTCCTATTTGACATTTGCATTGTAATTTTGAAAGAAGTATTAAATAAATGTATATATCCATTAGATTTGTGTCATTTTTTTTTATGTTAAACTTGTAATTTTTACATCCAAATGTTGATATCGTTTTTCCAAAAGTTACATTTTTCTTATTTAAAAGCCATAAATAAACATATATATATATATATCCATTAGATTTGTGCTATTTTTTTCATATTAAACTTGTGATTTTAACATTCAAATATTGATATTGCTTTTTCAAAAATTATATTTCTCTTGCTTAAAAGCCATAAAAGCATATTGAGTTCGGCTAAGTTAAGGCCTATACATATCAAGAAGAAGTGGGCTTTACCCCTGTAACATGGCTAATTTGATGGAAAAAAAAAAAAAAGCTCATTTTCAGAGCTACTAGTAAGTCCAAATTTTTGTTTAAAAAAAATCATCCATACGGTTGTAAAATTATATCTTAATTTCACCATTTTACCATATTTGTAACAATTTTGTAATGTCATGTCAATATTTATTATAATTTATTAATATATCATATTGATGTTATCTGATTTAAAATAATAAATAATATTTCAATTATTAATACTAAAAATTTATTTAAATATAAATTAAAATAAATAAAAATTTATTTAAAATTGTAATACTATATATGTCTAAAATATTAAAAAAATAAACTAAAATCTTAAATTTCAATCTTTTACAATAATTTATCTTAAAACTAAATTAATATAAATTATTATTTTCTAGAGGTTTTTCTTTCTTGCAGATTTTTTTTTGTTTTGCTGTTGACTTTGATAATTATGATTAGGAAGACGACATTAACTTCTTCTTTTTTGTTTTTTTTTATTAAGTAATATTATTCTGTTTTTAATAAGATATATATGAATCATTATTGTTTATGGAATTAATGAAAAAGAAATTTTTTTGGCCTTCCCACTTTATGGGTTGTGGGTCCCGCGCCCGTACGAGTGCGTTCAAACAAGCATCGGCAGGGGCGTCAAATAACCTGACGGTATTCGCCCCCACCCCAAATAAAAATAAAAAATATAAATATAAAGTAAATAAACAGCCCGAGACCCAGAGAAGTTACGGACCCGAAGCCTGAGAGGAGTCGAAAAAGGAAAAAGAAATTGGTTAGTCTCCGTCGTTCCCTTCCAAACCTTAAAAAGTACAACTTTCCTGGCCTGCTCCGGAACTCTCTCGAACTTTCTCTAATCTACCTATTATACCCTCCCACACTTTATACTCCTAAGTTCTGTCTATTATGGCTGTACCTCTTGCATTGTGAACATCTCCATGCTCGACTACCTTCACCAGCTGATGGAATCCTTTTCCTTCTAGGTCTTCCCGCTTGGCTTCACCAAGGTGGGGGCAAGACGATAATTTATTTCACATGAGGGGGGATGTCCCACTCACTAGGATGCCCTACAGGCCTAATGGATCATGAATAACCCTCCACCAAAACGGTTGTCTTATAGTAGTCAATGCAGAATTCAATGGCTTCACGATTGCATTTACTGAAAAATACAATAAACTCAATCGTCAAGCACAATGTAAATGCTATGTCAATTACTGTTCAAATAAGAAATAAAGATATTCTGATCTTATTGCTGCAATGGCATGGCTGCATGGCATTAAATCTGTTTAGAACTCACAAGATGAACATGTCTTCCTAAACAGGTTTATAAGTCTGTCCATCTTCCCGTCTTTAACTTCAAACTCCACTCGATTGATAGGCTTAACTAGAAAGCGATGTGCATCATTGAACCGTTTGCTCAACTACCTGGCAACCCAAAGGCTGAAGGGCGTGGTCACCTTGACGGCTTCCTCGTACCTGTCATGGAACCAATGCTGGAACATATCTCTGATGAACTCGATCAAAACAGTGATTGGCATTTGTCTTGTATGCTTCAAGCATGAGTTAACACATTTCGCAATGTTGGATGTCATCATTTGGTATCGCCTTGCCGGTGAACATGCACGTGCCCATTTCTCAGGCCCTATTCTCATAAGGTCAGCGTGGGCTCCCGAGTGAATCTGCTGTAGCTGGTTCATATGTCTATTGAAATCAGCCACTTTATAGCAATCTCGAACAAGGGTAAAAAGCATACAAACATCGTCGCGCTTGAACTTGTTTTTAAAGTTTTTTTCAAGTGGTAACCACATAAACCATGGTGCGCTTCTGGGTATGCATTTTGGATTGCTTTCTTAATGTCGAGATGCTGATAAAAAATGAACATAGTGTTTTCAGGACAACCAACCGCATCACGCAGCTTGCTAAGACACCACGTCCACGAGTCTTCGTCTTTAACATGGCCGATGCCAAACGCAACTGGAAATACGCACTTGTTCGCATCTTTGCTTACAGCGACAAACAGAACACCCTTGAACTTGCCTTTCAGATGTGTCGCATCAATTGCAACCGTAAGAAGCATTACATCCCTAAACCCCCGAATACAAGCCCCGTATGACCAGAAACAATATTTGAATCTTTCTTCCTCATTAGTAGCTACTACAGTCACTGTGCCAGGATTTTCTTGTTTCAACATATAAAAATATGAGAGTAGTAGTTGAAATGACTCCTCCGGTGGACCAAAAACAAGCCTCTCCGCATACTCCTTCGCTTGCTAAGCCTTACCATACAAGCATTCCAATCCCCACTGAACCCTCATCTCACAAATTATGTCCTTAGGTCTCAATGCTACTCCATTAGCTCGAAGCTTGTGTGACATAAGTTCACCAATCATCTTTGCACTCGTAGTTGAAAACCGCCCTTGCAAACCATCAACGGTACAGGTGTGTACTTTGTGGAATGTCCGAACTTGCCAATATTCTCCTATATCAGGTAACTTCGTTGCACGCACACTGAACTTGCATGCCTTGTCCTTGCAACCAACCTCATAACGAGCTTTACATGACATTTTTACTCTTATCGCAAACTTCTCTTTTATAACCAACATGTTCAAAGCTCGTTTCAACTCAGCCTTTGATGAAAACATTTTTCCTTTGTATAAGCGATCTTCAGCACATGTCGACTCCTTAGTGGTAATTGTTTGGAAGGAGAACCTTTCTGCACCTGCAATTACCCACGTACAAGATATCCCTGTATTTTCCCTTTCTTGATCACTGTCATCGAGCAATGCATTAAGGGAACAAATCCCGTTCTCACCAGTGATGGGGTTATTGTATATGGGGTCATCACGCTAAACATCTAGGACATCAACACCTCCAACAGGTTCCGTTTTGCCTTCAACATTATTACGAATTGGAATGTCACTGTCACAAAGGCAGTCATCGTCTGAATTGTCATCTTGCCATTGTTCAAGCCCATCATTTGAAGTGTCATCAAATCTATCTTCACCAGCAGTGAACAAATCCTCATTTCCCTCATCAAATGCAGTATTATCCTCTAGTGTCGTAGTGTCACCCTCCAACCTCACATTGTTGTCCTTAAGTGTCGTATTCTCATTTAACAATGGCATTATGCACTCTACAGTTTCACTTGATCGTTGCATTTGTTAGAGAAAAACAAGAAATTGGTTTGATGCACATCCTGATCGAAATTGTGTAGCCAACTATTCTGTGAATGTCGTTTGTCTACCGGGCTGCAAAAGCTCTTGTGCATACCTCAATTGCCATTGTTATGGGTTCCGAATCGAATGCTGTGGTATATGTGAAGCATTTTAAATCTCATTTTGATTGATCTGATTACCATGTTGTCCAACTTCTTCATGTGACATAACATTTGTTCGGCGTCCCTTAATGCTGACATACACAGTCGAAACATTCCTCTGTTCTAGCAGAATTAATGCAACATCCTCATCGTCCTTAATAATTGGCCGTGATAGCTCTCCAGGCATATTGATCAATGCATGTAACTCAATCTTGTCAATTTCTGAGTTTACCCCAATAAAATCTTCAACCAGCTTCATCAAGCCCGCAAACGACAAATCACTCCTAACCTCCCGCATTCGTGACTCACCACCCTTGTAAATGCCATCCACCCACTGACCACCATGTCTTATCACAAGTCGCACAATTGGAACCCCACTGAAATTTTGAAAAAAAAATATTGTTAATCATTTTACACAATACACGTCGTGATAAAAAATTTATCAGTCGTGTTGTTACACGCCATGCATATAACGTAAAATATTGTAACACATCATGCATATCAAATCAAATGTCGTGACACGTCATGCATCACTATCGTGACATGCCAATCACAGTAATTACTGACTCGTTACACCAACAACCATGACACTGTAAAAACCCAAAAAACCAGTTTATCCACAACACGCCAGGAACAACCGTGACACACCCAAAACCCAAAAAACCAGTTAACCCACGACACGCCAGGAATAGCTGTGACATGCCAAAAACCCATAAATTCAGTTGTCATGCCAAGAACAATTGTGACACGCAAAAAATCCATAAATTCAGTTAACCCACGACACGCCAGGAACAACCGTGACATGTTAAAAACCCATAAATTCAATTAACCCACGACACGCCAGGAACAGCCGTGACACGCTAACAACCAAAAAAACTAGTTAACCCACAACACGCTAGGAATAACCGTGACACGCTAAAATAACGCTAACACATGTTATAGATGCATGGCGTGTAACAACTCTGGGCAATGTTTCTAATCTAACTTCTAATTTACACCAAATGTTTCAGAAATTTAAGTGTGTTGCAAAAATAAACCCAATAACAGGTACCTTGATGTCATCTCTGCTATAGGGTCCGTTAATCTACGATAATGTGGCCAGATGCCTAGAGATAGACCATAGCCGATGACGATGGTGCTCAATAGAGAGTTCACAGAGCTTATACAGTTCAGAGATCTAAGAGAGTTGACGACGATGGTGCTCAACAGAGACTTGCCAGAGTTGAGACAGTTCAAAGAGTTGAGAGAGAAAGATGACCGAGCCTAAACAGCTGCGCGCATTTATTTTTATTTTTTTCTATTTTCTCTTTGGCATGAGGCATATAGCTCAAACAAATGAGCATTTATTTGAAACGATGTTTTTAAGGGTATTTTGGTCTACTCATGCTTATTTTTTGCTAGAAACAGATAATTTTATATGGATAGTTATTTCTAAAATCACCTTATCACAAGGTCCTTTTCTTACAATTTTCTCTTTTTTTTTTTGCTATCATTTCTTGTCTTCTTTTTGCCTCAAATGTTTTTTTTTTAAGTTCTCATTAATTAAGAAGATACAGATTACTACTTCCAAAAAAAAAAAAGAAGATAAAGATTACAAATGGGACATAGACATCATTGCTATCAAAGCTTTTGAATGATTGATAAATGTCTTTTAGATTTTTGTCATTTTGCAATCATTTTTACCTTGGGATCCATTTATTTCTGACTTTCTTGCTTGGTAGGTTTAATGGCTTTCATGGAAAAATACTTGCCCTATTTTTTTTTTTTTGGATTAAATTCTGTGTTTTAAGGGATTGAAGCTTTACACTTCGTTTAACACAAGGAAAAATGGCGAAATACATCAAACGATTCATATAGTGCAAGGATCATGTTTTGCTTGAAGAGAAGTAGAAGGTCAAGGCACATCTCTACTTTTTGAGCTATCATTTACAGATCCTTAGGAACGTTTCCTCCATGGCTGGTGATCTAACACAAGAAAGAAGATCATCTAAGCCTAAATTGTTCTAATCAAAGCTATTTCGATTCATTGATCCCTCGATTATTGTTCTTTATTTTTTTCATTTTTCAATCAATTTTATCTTGAGTTGATGGCTTCCAATTATGTTGCCCCTTTTCGTAATTTTCTGAACTACTTTGTTGGTTTAATGGATTTCATGTAAAAACACTTGCACTATTTATTTCAATTTTGGGTTTAACTTTTGTGATCAAATTATGCCCCCAATGGATGTAAAATTTAATGAAAAAATAAATAAATAAGGTTCAAGATTCAATTTCATGTATTGAAAGAAGTACAAATAAAAATATATATATTGAAAGATGTAACTAATTTAGATTATTTAAGGTGAATATTCTGGTTCGGCCAAAGAAAAAAAAGGCCTTATTCTGTAAATGTTTTATAGTAGTTGTCTCTAAATTTTCTATTGTTCTTTGTAAGGGACTACAATTATTTGATAGTTCTATGAATCTAGATTTGTCATATAAATTAAGGCAGAATTCCCCCTACCCCTTAAATTAAATCCCTCAGCCAAAAGAAAAAAAATCCAAAAGTTAAACTCTACAAAATCTATTTGTCATTGGAAAAAAAGGAAAGCCCAAGAAATGATTTCTTGGGCTGGAAATGGCTTTATTTACGTGGATGAATAAAACACAACCCTTTCAACGTTCATATTCAAACGTTGTACAATTAATGGAATACGTATTTTGTTTAAATAAAAAAAAGAAGATTAAAAGAAAGGAAGGCAGATACACCAATTTGGATTTGAATGATTTATAATTATGATGATTTTCATATTCATATTCACTTTTGTTAATAAAAAAGTTTTTGAAAAAGAATTTTTATAGACAGTTGAAATTTGGTGTTAATAAGCATAGGAAAAATAAAAAAAATAAGTAATTAAATAGACTTGATTTTTTATCATCTCGGTCCATCTCATTATCTTTGTTCTTTATTGATTTTTTTATTAAATAAACTCGACTTTGATCATTATTTTTAATCACATCATAAAGTTATAAAATTTTTGAAAATAAGATTTGTAAATTTTGAATTTTAAACTTTCAAAATATATTTTTTGAATTTTGAATTATATATAATATTTTAAAAATAATGATAAAAATTGAGTTCATTAATTTGACGAAAAAAATCAAACAGATATAAATAAAACGAGATGGGGATAGCATGTATTTGTAATAAAATTAGGCTCCCGTTGATGAGTACTTTTACTTCCTTTTCCTTTTTCTATTGCAAAAAATGAATAAAAAGGAAAAGGCAAAATAAATATATAAAAAAAGATAAAAGTATTAAACTGGCACGGAATCTAAGTGCATGTAGAAATAATCGAATCCCTTCTTATAATTCTTATTATAAGCATTACCTGGTAAAATTTTCTTCCATCAATGAGAAATTACTTCATTTTAAATGCTTTATGTGAACTTGCTGCCAAGCTATGCTACCATGGCCAGATCTTATAGGTTGAAGTAACAATCAAACTCTCAATATGTCAATAAATCACTTGGAACCTTCATAATAAAAGTGTACTTGGCTTGTATAGGAAAATTAAAGTTTTATTTCCCAGGTCTTGATTTAAAAATCAAAAATAAAAACAAGAAATAGAAGAATTTCAGGCTTGTTCTTTTACTTATTGTACATACAAACAGCAACATAACATTGATTGAGTAAATTATTGAAAGCAAGTGATCCCTTCCCTTGACAAGTCCATGAAGCCAACATCTTGACCAACGATAAGCACAATAATTTCAACTACCCGTTTTTCTTTTTTTTTATATATATATATAAATAATAAAGGTTAGCACAAATGAACCACCAAAACTTGATTAGGACTAGGCAAACAAGTGAAAGAAATGAAAATGGAAAGTAGCCTTTGTTTTACCTGTGTTTAGTTGACGGCCCCAAAATACTCCTTGATATTTAAACATGCCTTTGGAACTTCTCCTACAATCATCTCATAGTTCTTCCTTGTAAGGTGGTAGATGATCACCCGGACGCTGCCGGCGCCAATCTATGGTCTTGGTGTGGACTACATTCTGATCAGTGACAGATTCTTCGGTGGTATCTTGCTCAACCAGTTGCGGTGTCTTTTTAATAATTGAAACAGTAAAATGTCAAACAAAAGTATTAATGTTACATGTTATAAGGGTAAAAGAAAAACTAGACATTATAATTTATAAGCATTTTAAGTCAAAAATTTATTAAAGGTGACGGAAAGTGATATTCTAGACCAACAATCATTTAAGTAATTTTTTTTAAAGTATTTTAAGTAATTTAAGTAAAGACTTTGAAGATTATGTCTTATAATATTATTAAAGACTTGAATTGCCTTTGCACACACCAAATAAAAGCTTCTATTTAATGCAGTAATCAATAGTAAAAGCTCTTAATCATCATTAACAATTATGTTGGGAGGATTTGGAGAATGAAGAAGGTATTTACAGTTTTTGTGAATAATATTCTTGCAAGAGTCCATTATTGAAGATGGCTTCAAAGGATTTCTTATCAATTTGGAAAGGTTGTCAATACATTTATAGGGAGAAATAAAAGCAAATATGGTAAGAGGCATCCATTTATCATATTTGGATCTTTTAATAAAGCTAGAAGAGCAGGCCAAAATTTAAATGGAGCCTGACTTCTTAACCAAAGGCTAGAGGAACCAAAAAGGAAGCTTCTTATGGACCTAGTACTAACGACAATGGGAAAGAAACCTGCAGTGGGATTTTGAGACAAAACTCGACCTTATTCACTAAGCCATCTTATGCTCTGGTATTGAAGGGTGCTTTTGAAAGTGGTGGAGCTTCAAATGAAGAGAGAGGAGATGATCTTCAATGTCCTAAAAAGCATGGAAAACATGCTTTGTTTGAAGAGAAGTGTTGTGGTAACAACATAATGTAATTCAGATTCAGCAAATTTAATGGCATTATTTAAAATGCAAGGCATTTCAGGGCTGCTTGAGGAGTTTGTCTAACAAAGAATTTCTGCTAAACTTTAAGGATAAGGAGCTGTTTGAAGAGTTCAAAGATAAAGGTTGGGATTGGCTTAACAAATGGTTTACTAAGGTGGAAACATGGTTAGAGAATTTTTCATCAAAACTCCTTAGCAAGTGGTTTATTGTACAGGGCATCCTTTAGATGTGTGAAATAGGCATATTGTAATTTATAAGCATTTTAGGCCAAATTCATTAAAAGTGATATTCTAGACTAAGTTTTGGTTGTAGTGTCACACACAATCATTTAAGTAAGTTAAGTAAAGACTTTGAGGATTATGCCTTAAAATAAAAAAGATTAAAGTTTTTAGGGTGTATACCTCTATTTTGGCGTGCACATATTCCTCTGAATCTATGAAGAAGCCTGTAGTCATCTTGGGACATTCTCTTACTTTCAAAGAAATCAAAGCCGATAATACAAAGTGATATCCTCTCGGGCAGAAGTCAATGAGGCTTGGCAGTTCTTTAAGTGATAAATATTTTAATTGATCAAACTTTATTTCTTTTTCAGTTATCACTTCTACTTCATCTTCAAGTTCAAACAGTTGCTCCAATTTAGAGTTCCCTTTAACTGTTAACTTTTCAAGTTTTGGAAGACAACAAGCAGATCCAAGGGGAAAGAGACATCTTAGCCTCTTGCAATCAATCACCTTTAGAATTGTAAGGTTTTTGAGAGTAACAACTTGAGTGACATCCTTCCATATAATACACACTTCAGATAAATCCAACAGGTAGAGTTCCCTTATATGCCCATGAACATGGAATACCTCTTCATGACTCCCAACTGCTATGTAGTCTTGACTGCAATTGGCAGAAACACGCAATTGACAACTATTTCCCAACTTAGACAGAAGTAATTCCTGCAAATATAGACACCACTAAATGTCACAAGTACATTCATTTTCTATTAGAATGGGAATAGTTGAGCAAATGCTACTAATAATTTTTCATAATTTTATATGCCACTTCACAAAAAATCCTTACAATTTTAACGGCAGCACATATATATGTTTCAAAATTTAAATCCAAAAGTTTCATGAAATTGTTTGAAAGTAGAATCCAAAGACACCTAACCCTTTCAAGTTTTTCTCTGTTAATTTTGAACTTAAAACCATTTATGGTTTTCCTTTTCGTTTGTATTTTTCTTTGTCATTTTGTCTTGAACAATGTTGATTTGAAAAGTAAACACAAAGTGATAAAGTGTCAATTTGTTTTTGTAATTTTCCTTAATTATATATAACAACACAAAAGAAATCCACCCCCCCCGCCCCCCCAAACGGAAAGCCTAAATCTCTCAATCTCTTTCTCTTGTCTGAAACTTGAATTGAAGAAAGTAGAAACACCTTCAATAAAAAAAAAAGGAACTCATGGCCAAGAAGAAAAAGAAAACTTAAATTGCAGAAGAAAGAGAAAATGGAATCGAAGAAGGAAAAGGAAGCTCGAACAAGAAAAAAGGAATTGCTAGGATGTCATCGTGAAAAAAATATATGATGAATTTGAAGTCAGAAACAAGGACAAGGAAAACCCAAAGATCCCCAGGTTACCCACAAATAATATTTATTTTTCAAAATAGATAGTATAAAATTTTTGAATTGTAACTTTAAAATGTAGTTGGATTAGTTTATGAGTGTTGAAAAGATTTGGTTCAAAGGTAAAATCTAAAACTATAATTGAAGGAAAAGTGTATAAAAGATACCTTTAGTAGAACCTGCTCGTTAACTTCTTTTTGAATTGTGAAATTTGTCAATTTAGGACAGTTCCAAACACCCAACTTCTCCAAGGATGGTGATGAGATGAGAAAGTTTTCCGAGCAAAAGCAACTCAAATTTATCAAGTTTACAAGTAGTAAATCTTGTAGGGAAGGGAGTGCAATGGCACAATCAACTCCATTCTTTTCTTTTGCCACATGGAAGACTTGTTGTAACTGAGGAGAATTGCTTATCCAAAATGATTTCAATCGTGGAAGAACTTGAGCCAAAGGAATTTGAAAAATATTTTCCAATATTGGACAATGACTTATTCGTAGAGTTTCCAATTTTGGCAAAAACGACGAATGGAGATGGGTATTTGTTTCTATTTCATCATCACAGTCCAACTCGGTGATAATGTGTTGCAATCCATCACAATGATCTATCTGGAGTTGTTCAAGGAGCACCAAGCTTTGAGCAAGGGATGGTGAAAAGAGATGTTTCAATCTATTGCAGTAACTAATTTCGACAAACTTCAAGCTTTGGAGGCTGACAAAACAGGTGGACCCTTTCCATATCCACTTCAATTCTGGTAATAATTTTAGCTCCATCAGTGTTAAATTTGACAACAGCGATCCTTGATTTTCTTTCGTATCATGAAGAAACTCATCTATTTGAAATACTTCTTGCAACTGGCCACAGTTAATAACTTTCACTTCCTCTAGATTTTGTAGCGCGGGAGATAAAAAAGCCATTTCCATGCAATTCCTTGCTTCCAACGTCTTTAGTTTTTGTAGAAACCCTTTTGGAAACCCACCGTTGCACAACATTTTCAAACCAGTCATTTGTTCTATGAATAATTCCACCAAATTAGAGAAGGCATTGGATGAGACATGGCCTTGTGTTGTATCAATCAAGCATTCCAGCTCCTCACCATCTTTAAGTGTAAGAAAAGTTAATTCATTAAGCCCCTTTGGATCTACATTTGGAATAAGATTTTTCTGATTCTTGACTCCATCCAAGGTAAGATTTTTGACATTGTGTAATAACTCCTTCAATGCATGCAATTGATCACTCTGATAAATTCACAACAAAATGAATATTAGACAAATAGAAAATAGCATAAAATTTAAAAATTGACACAAAAGAAAACTGTTTTATCTTTTCATTGAAAGCTCATTAAAGTTGAAAAACACACCAAAGCTTGGAGTATAAGTAATAGTGTACATGCTGAAATTTATTGGATACATGGAAATATGATTTAGCAATAAAGTACACGTGGCGTGCATGCAAGGAAGGAAAAAAAATAAAAATTTTTATTGCCACATGCTTGTTTGCTTTTTGTTCATTAAATGCATTAAATTTTTTATTTTATCATGCCACGTATCTGCTATTGCCACGTCATAGTTTAACATGTCCTATAAATGCTAGCGTGGCTAGGAGTTAAAAATCCATGGATTCTATCCTAATAAGGATGCTTGGACAATGACAAAGAACACTTTAAGAGCTTAATGAGATGCAATTATATGCTAAATTATCATGCAGCACTCTCAATCTTATAATATGAATGAATTCTTTTTTTTTTTTAATGACAAGTACGCTAAGTAATTAATGAAGGAATTGGAGACAAAGTTGCTGATGATGAGAGTTTGAATTTTTCTAAGGATACAAGTGTGACTTATCCTAATTTTTATAAAATAATGCTTTGTAAAAACCTTTCTTGAATAAGAGTTTTCATCTTTTTCCTATTTTGTTATTCAAATCCTTTTCCCATTTCAAGAAAGATTCAGAATCAACTAGCTAATTATTGTACGAATGTGCTGTTCTTTCTTTTTAATTCATGAGTATTGACTTTTAATATCCGTCAAAATAAAGAGTATAATTTTTGAACAACAAGGAAAAGTGTATAAAAGAAATACCTCTACTTGAATTTTCTCGTTAACTTCTTTTTGAATGTTGAAATTTGCCAATTTAGGACAGTTCCAAA